>NC_134484.1:434498867-434798441 GCF_040206685.1 Ascaphus truei | reverse complement strand
CGGTGGCTAAAGCGTTCAGCAATAGGAGCAGAAGTGCAGGCACTGAGGCCTTGCGACAGAGTGCACAAGTCTAAAAGAGAATTAGGCAGTGGAAAGGTTAAGCCATTTAAGCCAGTGCAGCTCCACCCAAGGTATGGGTTCAGCTTGCAATGCATAGGCTACAAGCAGCCAGCTGCTAATTAGCAAATTATTAACATGGATAAGGAAGTAGTATAGTGAGGGTCATAGACAGTCTCTATGATCCCTGTCGATAGGGAGGCAGGCTGCTGGGTTCCTGGAGGGGCTCTTCAGTATTGTAAAAGCCCTGTCTCTAAGAAGTCAAGCTACCGAGTCCCTGGAAGAGCTCACCTTAAGAGCAGCAGGGAATGCCACCCTGCTTTCATAGTAGCCAGATGGGCTCATCTCTCTATATTCCAACCTGCAAGGAAGCAGATTGCTGAGTTCCAGCAGGGGCTCAGGTATAGAAGCTCAGCTGAAGATTCAGTGTCATTGCTTACAGAGTCAGTATAGAAGCTCAGCTGAAGAGCAGCAGGGACTGCCACACAAACGGCTATGTGCACAATGGTGAGTTGTAGTGGTGGCGGACTGCAGCGGTGCTTTGGTCGCGGCCAAATGTCCTAGACACTATATTTTTGGTGTCTGAGGCATAGGGAGATAAAGTGACTTGCACAAGTAGTTGATATTGGAAATTGAACCAGGTTCCCTGATTCAGTGTCATTGCTTACAGAGTCAGTGTCTTTACCTCACTAAGCCACTCCTCATACATCTGCTGTTTGTTTGCTTTGTTGAAGCACAGTGTGTTTTTTCCCCCCCCTCCAATTGTGGGAATAAAGAATACTCTTCTTAAGAAACCGGTGTAGTCTTCTGTGACTCAGCAATGAAGGCTACTCCACCACATATTGGGGCTGAAGTAGGATGCAGCGCCTCTAGGGGTCAGCAGAAGAAACATGCTTAAATTATGCCAGACTAAAGAGCAACAAATCTAGGCAAAAACAAGCATAACTGCACTGGATAAAACAACAAATGCTGTAAAGCAAAGAGAGCTAGATATTCTCCCAACAAAGGAAGGTTTGTGTCCTCTAGCGAGGGTGACTGGAGCTGCGCTCTGAGTGGTGGAGGTATATGCAGACAGCGTACAGACAAACTACAATATAAAAAGTGCTAAAAAACACTAAATAATACCAATATGTTTAAAAGTGGTGACTGTGTAAGCCGTCTCTGCTGGAAAAAGAGGACTATCCCCTAGTCCCTTTTGATTGTACAAAAAGAGGGGAGAAAACCAGTGCACAAGTTTAGCTCCAAAAATTAGTGGTAGGGGGGAAAAGAAAATAAGGAAAATATAGTATGTTATGAATTCTCTATGATCTCCAAAAAATAATAGATATTGCACTCACATTTAGTGCCTAAAATATAGGCATTGATTCCTTAGGTGAATCTCCTGTTTCTTGGTTTTCTGTCACAGAATTTTTCCCACAGGGATCATGTGGGGGGAAATAAGAAAGCACAAAGGACACATAGTGCAATATGCATAGAAAATAGGCATAGAATGTCTTTAATTGGGTAATAGGTACTATAGAATGCTTATGTAGCCCTGCTTCCTATCACTAGCAAGCTGCTACTATGTGCTGTATTAACTGCTGGCTCACAGGGCCTAAGTCTCTGCCACGGAGAGCCTGGGGTGTGCGCAATATTTATAACGGGTGCAGCGCCTCCACCTGCGACAGCTCCCGCCAAAGGGGGAGTGAGTCTTCGCAGGACGTATATGCAAGAATTACACTTACACAGCCAAGTTCTACAACCAATCTCTTTTACTTGCAGACCAAACTCATAGTACATTACATGCCATAACATTCCTATATACGGATATACAGTATATAACACACCACGGCGGACGTCCACATTTCCTAGTGCCACGGCGACGCCCCACAACCTGCGCCACGGCGGATGCCAACAATAATCCCCACACCCGCCACCGGGTGAGCCTACCCCGTGTCCGATCCTTATGGATTAGTCCTCCCGCTCACAACAGGCCCTATGTGTGTGTATGGGTGACTGCGCAGCCACTATGTTTCGGGTGAATGAATGGTACCGTTGGTGCACTTGATGAAATACCTGCCGAGCACTCCGGTGCTCGGAACTGCCACGATCTTCAAAAAGGGTCTCTGTACGTCGACACCGCTCTCTCTCTCTCTCTAGGGTCCGGGGCGCTCCCACCCGGACTCCGGCAACTCCGGGGGGGGGTCTGAGCCCAGACCTCCCTCTCGACAGTATAGTCCCGTCAAAACTTACAGTTACTAGGGGGAACAGGTACCGTACGAAGGCGATCCCTAGCTCAGCTTGTCTCTAAGGTGACTCAGGGCTAACTGGGCCTGGGGCACCTGGCCTGCGCCGGGGCGGTTCAACCTCCCCTACCAGACTCTCCGTCTCCTCTCCTCTCCAATCAGCTCTAGCTCCACGTGCGCGCAACCACTGCCTATATCTCTGGCACCTCCTCCGCCTATTGGATAGACTCTCTCACCTGACCCTCCCCGCAGGGCTGCTGGGTCAAGGGACTGCTTTCTCCCGCCAAATGCACTCTCCTCCTTCGCGGGCTTTTGCAACTACTATTTGCAAGCGCAACCTCCCGCTCTTTGGGGTGAATCAGGGGTCACGGCTACATCCTCCCCCCTGTGGATTCCAACGACCCCGCTTGAACAATGATAACAACACAACCAGTTATATAATGAAAAACACTAATACATTGGCTTCTCTATCAACTTGTACATTTCACTGAACATGATTTGACCCGGCGGCGAGCCCACTGCTGAGCCTCATAATGGGGTGCCCCAAACTGATCATAAGCCAACCTCGTGGGAGGTTGGCCAGCTCTTTGGCTTCTGCGAATTGGCTCTTCCGCTACCTCTTTGGGAGAGTAGCAATTCTCATCGGGTATTTCCAACTCTTGAGGGGCTGGGTATATCTGTAAAGTCTCTTTGTGGCACAAAGCACGGGCTCTGGGGATCTAGAGGCGGACTTACTGGAGTCAGTGTCTCTGTCATGGGGCCAAGGGGCTCTTTGCCCGTAGTTCCTCCGGGAGATGCCCCCGCGGCCGGAAGGCCCCTTTGAGAGGTTCCTTCCTTTGGATCTTCCAGACTTTCCTGTCCTGATGACAGTTCCCCACTCAGGGGACATGTAGGCCACTCCAAGTCTCCTTCTTATATTTTGGGAATAGGGAGCAGATGATTGCAATGCCACGTCTTTATCCGACCCTCCGAGTCTTTGATCCGGTAGACTGGAAGGCCAGGCATTTGAGAAATTACTTCGTACACCCCTTCCCGCCAACGGTCAGCCAACTTATGTTTTCCCGGTACTCCCAGGTTGCGGAGCAGTACGGCATCACCAGGTTTAATGTCTCTATGTTTTACTTTGTGTTCCCAGCATTCAGTTTTTCGGTGGATCTCTCGGCTTGCCCATAGGTCTTCTGTAGATTCTCTTGCAATCTTTGTACGTAGCGAAAATGGGTGGAATTGTGCACCCCATCGGTGGAGACTCTTAACTGGATATCCACTGGCAGACAGGCTTCACGGCCAAACATAAGAAGGTAGGGCGAGAATCCGGTAGATTCGTGTCGGGTGCAATTATAAGCATGGACTAGAGTTTCCACATGGCGACTCCACTTAGTCTTCTCTACACCCGTTAGCGTGCCCAGCATGTCCAGCAGAGTGCGATTGAAACGTTCAGGTGAAGCATCCCCTTCTGGGTGGTAAGGGGTAGTATGGGACTTTTTAATGTGCAAAAGGTTCAGCAATTCTTTTATTAGTTTACTTTCAAAGTCCCGTCTCTGGTCGGAGTGCAGACGTTGAGGTAGCCCATAATGCATGAAATACTTCTCCCAGAGCACCTTAGCCTCCGTAATAGCTTTTTGATCTTTGGTCAGAAAGGCCTGGGCGTAGCGGGTATTATGATCAGTGATGACCAGCATGTTCCCTATACCATGGGCGTCGGGTTCGATGCACACGAAGTCCATGCAGACTAAATCCATAGGTCCTGTACTCTTTAGATGGCCCATGGGGGCAGCTCTAGTGGGTAGAGTCTTGCGTTGGATACACCGCACACACCTACGACACAGTGATGCTCCACGGATTCTCTCATTTTTGGCCAAAAAAAATCTATCTCTCACTAGTCCGAAAGTCTTGTCTACCCCCAGATGTCCGTGTTCATCATGGAGAGCTTTCAACACTAAGTATTGTAGTCGTTTTGGTAACACTAGTTGGCGGAGACCCGGATGGTCATGATACTTCACCACTTGGTACAACAGCCGATCTTGGATTTCAAATTTGTCCGCCTCCCGCATCAGTATACCTCCGACATCCCCCGGAGTCTGGCGAAGCAGGCCCCGTCGCTTTTGTCGAATGGCATCACGGATAGTCCCTGCGACCAGATCTTGTTCTTGGTAACGTACCATGTCCTCCCAAGCAATGATTTGATCGGGGGTAACATGCATCCCACTCGGGTCACGATAGGCTTCAGGTATAGTAGCGGTAGAAGTGCACCCTAGGGAGTCAGCCACCCGTAATTCCGAAAAGGCTACTTGCTCATCTATGATGGCTGCCGTGCCACAGAGTGCTCTTATCCCGGGCCCAGGAATCTCTTCCCACTGATCTTCGTCGGTGGTAGGGATCAACCCCAGTCACCTCGACAGGGCGTCAGCTCCAATGTTCAAAGGCCCAGGTTTGTATTTCAAGGTAAAGTTGTAATTGAAGAGCGCGGCCAACCAGCGATGTCCGGTCGCATCAAGTTTAGCTGAGGTCATGATGTAGGTGAGAGGATTATTGTCGGTGAGTACTTCGAACGACACCCCGTACAGATAGTCCCGAAGTTTGTCCACTATGGCCCACTTAAGGGCCAAGAACTCGAGCTTGTGTACCGGATAGTTCTGCTCACTGACTGTGAGACTACGGCTGATATATGCTACTGGTCGCAACCCCTCGGGATATTTTTGATGCAGCACGGCTCCTAGGCCACTCAGGCTGGCGTCCACGTGTAGGATGTAGGGTTGGTTGGGATTGGCGTAGGCCAAGACCGGAGCAGCCGTCAGGCTCTGCTTCAAGTCGTGGAAGGCTTGGTCGCACTCGGGGGTCCATTTATCCCCGAAGGGCTGTTTGACAGAGTGGTTCTTCTGGCCCGTTTCAGACGGGTATATGCGGAGCAGGCTGTTGAGGGCTTTGGCCCTACGTGAGTACCCTTCCACAAATCGCCGATAGTTGCTGTAGAAACCCAGAAATGAGCGCAGCTCCCCCACATTCTCTGGGCGAGGCCAGTTAACAAAAGCTTCTATTTTAGCGGGATCAGTGGCGATTCTGGCGCCGGACACTATGTGTCCTACATACGTTACTGAGATCCGGCAGAACCGACATTTGTCCAGAGAGAGTTTGAGGCCTTCTTGGGACAATCTATCCAGTACCTTCAAGAGACGATTCTCATGTTCTTCCAGGGTTTTCCCAAAGACTATGATGTCATCTAGGTACACCAGGCATTCTCGGGGGTTCAGGTCACCCAACGTCTTCTCTATTAATCGCTGGAAGGTGGCGGGTGCCCCGCATATGCCTTGGGGCATGCGGGTGAACTGATAAAACCCCAAGGGGCAGACGAAGGCTGTCTTTTCTTGATCCTCTGTGCTCATAGGGACTTGATAGTACCCAGACCGTAGATCCAGTATGCTGAACCACTGGCTCCCGTGTAGGGTATCGAGGATCTCTTCTATGCGAGGGAGGTTATACTGATCCGGCACCATCCGATTGTTCAGCGTCCGATAATCTACACACAGTCTCACAGTTCCATTTTTCTTTCTCACCACCACTATACTGCTGCGGCCGAGTTTATTCGAGCATTTGCCCATTCTCGGCCGCAGCAGTAACCTGGCGCGCGCCAGAGGGTGCCGGGCGCATGCCGAAGACACGGAGGAGCGCCCTCTGATCGGGGCTTTCTCCCTCCCGCTGCCGGGTCTGCCGGGTCCCCCGGAACCCCCTGCCGCCGTCTCCCACATCGCGGGACACCAGGGCTCCCTCGGGGAGCCCTGGACGCGCGTGCAGGGGGCGCAGGCTCCCGATGACGCGTGACCGCGTGTCGATGACGCGCGGCACGCCGAGGGAGTGCGGCTAGCATGCCGGGGCATCCCCAGGCTTGCGGAGCTAGCCGCACTCAAATAAAATGTGCCGCCTCTGTAGGAGAGGCGTAGGGGCTTTGGGATTCTGTGACAATCCCGGCGGCTTCCATGTCATTGATAGCGGCCCTCACATCTTCCACATCCCTGGGAGCGAGTCGGCGAGAATGCTCTCTGAAGGGCTTTTCATCCATCATGGTGTGCTGGGCGTTGCGACTACACCCAACATCCATCTCCCCGGTAGAGAATACGGATCGTCTCTGTTCCAGTTGCACCCGTAACCGTTCCTTCCAGGCTCCAGGCAATTCGGACAACCCAAAATCGAAGTCCAGGGCTGCCCCTGTTTCTTCAACTCGGGTCGTGTTTACTTGCACGGCTTCTTCCACTGAACTAACAGGATAGATTCTTCCTATATGCTGCCCCACATCGATGGCCAGGGGGAAGGGCGATAGATTCTGCACAATCACATCAATTCGTCTAGGAATGGCGCCCCGCCAATGGCGGAATTCGGGTATGAGCCGATACCCTCGCCTCACATCCTCCCCTGGGGTACTCTCTAGCGAGAATTGCTGGTCTTCGGCTAGGCGCTCCGCATAAGCACACCAAGCGGAAATTCTTTGCGTTTCTCCGGGGAAAAGCTTCGTCCACCCCTTCCGTCCACAGAACAACAGCCCGTAGTCATCTGAAGGAGGGGAAGGCTGGGCTGGGTCGGCTTGAACAATTGCAGCTGTAGGCTGGACATGGGGAGCTCTTTAGTCTCGTGTAGATAGGCCCGGATGACCGCTTGTACAATATCAGCATTGGTACCGAGGATAATAGTGTACTTGGGGGTGTCTCGGGGTTCTGGACACACCAAGGCGTCCATCTTCATGGGGTGAGATTTTACCGTGTTGAGCTGTTGTATTTCCAGATCAACGTCGATGGGGTAGTCGTCGTTGCTTAGCCCGCGTACCTTGATGTGGTCCGCCGGTCGCAGCGGACGCTTTTGAAGATGACGATCATAGAACCCTCGGTATATGATGGTGACCTGGGATCCGGTGTCTAGTAGTGCAGAAGAGTAGATTCCATCCACTAAAACCCGGTCCCACCCGACTACCATCTTCTACCGGCTCGGCCCCTCCGGATGGGGTCCCGTCTGTGTCGGCATCCATCGCATACACCCCGCAGACCATAGCCTGGGATGGGAACTTCTGGGGTGAGGGGCAACGGGGTCGAGAAGTGCCCAGGCGGCAATCGTAGAATAGATGCCCCCGCTTCCCGCACTTGTAGCAGGACATATTTCTGGGGGTAGCCCGGCGATCAGGCGGAGGGGACGACCGTCCCGCGAAGGCGGTTTCTCGGGCCAGGCTGGTCCGGTGGTTCCTCTTTCTTTTCCGTACTTCCTTTGGATTTAGTGCTACTGCTAGCTTTTGGCCTCTGAGGGGAATGTAGCATTAGATGCGTCTCGTGTTCCTTTACCTGTTGCAGTAGTTGGATGAACGAAGGGGGGGGGGCCGGGTGAGGTGATCACGAATCATGCTGGCTATGGGGTGAGAAGGACTGGATCCGCGGAGGTACTGATTCCGGAGATACTCATTCATCTGGGAGGGTAGCACATATTTATAAAGCAGCAGCGGCCCGAGAGATATTTGAACACGGTGTATATAGGCGGACAGCTCTTCCCCCTCCTTCTGGTTTATGGCATAGTACTTGGCCCACAACGCCCCGTCATCCTCTTTCGCGCTATAGGCTTTGGCCAGGAATTCTATCATCAAGCGAGAGGTTAGATCGGGGGGTGTTGTTCGCGGTGTATACTGATCAGAGTGGCCGCTGTGGGCCGCAGGCACTCCATGAGTCTCTGTCTTTTTACTACATCGGTGCACGACCACTCTTCCATTACCCCCCGCGTGTGCTCTTTCCACGGTTCTACCCCATCTTCCCCGGTAGGCACAGGGAGGGTCCCCGAGAAGACTTTTAGCTTCCGGTAGTTCTGGGCGTGGGTGGCTAAGGTAAGCGCTTCGACTAGTGGCGGCAAACTGGGGGGACTAGATAACTGGTCTATCTTGTCATTTAGTTTTTGCAGCATATTACTACTCACTCCAGCCTCAACGGAGGCGCTGGATCCCGGGTCACTGGACACGGAGCGGCAACTACCGACCTCACTCACGGCATAGTGAATCAAAGGGAGGGTGGGGTCGTCCTCATCCAACGGACGTACGAGGGGATCTCGGAGGGGGTAAACAAAAGGACTACCGCTGGGCGGTACATCAGGCAAGACCAGGGATTGCGGAACGGCAGGTTCGAGCGCTAACAGGTTACGCCGACAGTCCACAAGTAAGGTATTCCATTTGGAGTCGTGATCTACCATTACATCTACCAGGCGAGCTTTGGCAAAACCTGGGAGTTGTCGCAAGGCCGTCTGTAAAGTCTCTAAGGGTAAGGCCATGGGCACTCGGGCCAGCGCCACAGCGTGACGATTAGACATGCATATGTGACGGGCCCAGTCTCGTATCTCGTGGCGGGCGGGCAAAGCCATGGTGATCGCAATTTAGGTTCCAGGGGCACCCCATGTCTGAAATCTCAGCAGCGCCTCCAAATGTAGCCCTGCTTCCTACCACTAGCAAGCTGCTACTATGTGCTGTATTACCTGCTGGCTCACAGGGCCTAAGTCTCTGCCACGGAGAGCGTGGGGTGCGTGCAATATTTATAACGGGTGCAGCGCCTCCACCTGCAACAGCTCCCGCCAAAGGGGGAGTGAGTCTTCGCAGGACGTATATGCAAGAATTACACTTACACAGCAAAGTTCTAAAACCAATCTCTTTTACTTGCAGACCAAACTCATAGTACATTACATGCCATAACATTCCTATATATGCGTATACGTTATATAACACGCCACGGCGGACGTCAACATTACCTAGCGCCACGGCGGACGCCCCACAACCTGCGCCACGGCGGACGCCAACAATAATCCCCACACCAGCCACCGGGACCCCGTGTCCGATCCTTACGGATTAGTCCTCCCACTCACAACAGGCCCTATGTGTGTGTATGGGTGACTGCGCAGCCACTATGTCTCGGGTGAATGAATTGTACCGTTGGTGCACTTGATGAAATACCTGCCGAGCACTCCGGTGCTCGGAACTGCCACAATCTTCAAAAAGTGTCTCTGTACGTCGACACCGCTCTCTCTCTCTCTCTCTCTAGGGTCCGGGGCGCTCCCACCCGGACTCCGGCAACTCCAGGGGGGGGGGGTCTGAGCCCAGACCTCCCTCTCGACAGTATAGTCCCGTCAAAACTTACAGTTACTAGGGGGAACAGGAACCTTACTAAGGCGATCCCTAGCTCAGCTTGTCTCTAAGGTGACTCAGGGCTAACTGGGCCTGGGGCACCTGGCCTGCGCCGGGGCGGTTCAACCTCCTCTACCAGACTCTCCGTCTACTCTCCTCTCCAATCAGCTCTAGCTCCACGTGCGCGCAACCTCTGGCACCTCCTCTGCCCATTGGCTAGACTCTCTCACCTGACCCTCCCCACAGGGCTGCTGGGTCAAGGGACTGCTTTCTCCCGCCAAATGCACTCTCCTCCTTCGCGGGCTTTTGCAAGTACTATTTGCAAGCGCAACCTCCCGCTCTTTGGGGTGAATCAGGGGTCACGGCTACATCTACAATGCTGCAGTTCTTTTAGACATTAGTTAAAACTTTCTTGACACTTGAAACTGGCAGTGTGTTGCAGGGGAGAGTTTCCCTTTCCTGTCTATTTGTCTGTGTGAATCCATTCCAATTTTCCTGGTATCCATCTGTCACCACATCCAGGTCTCACAGGGATCTCTTACTCACTGCATCTAGCTTGCTCCTGCAGCTTCTCACCCTATGCGTTTCACAAGCTGAACTTGCATCCTCAGGGACTCATGATCTGAAATGTCTCTAGCTGGTGTAATTATAGTCTTTTTTTTTTTTTTTAACCCTGTCCCACTTTTTAAGATTACATGAATAGAAATGTTCTCATATAAAGTTACAATTCTGTATATAAATAAAATTTTCTCAATGTAATATGAATGTGTCAAAATCTGGTCCTACTTAATATTTTAAATACCGGTAAAATGTTAATTTAACTAGAAATGTTTTTAATATTGATTGTATAAATAAATGTTATTTAAAATATTAAGTAGGACCAGGATATCCAATTTATCTTTAGCTACTAATTTATGCATATTTACAGACATTAAATTGTTAACCCATCCACTAGAACTGACATCTACCGTAGGTGTCCAAAACACTTAGGCTAACATTTTCCACAAAAAGCTTTGCTTCTTCTTTCTTAGGATACAAATTGAGAAATTGAGTTTATCTTGTGCTTCCCACAGGCACTTAGGGTGCTGAACCCGAGTAGCCTTATGGGGTAAAACTTCCGGACATGTATATGTTCAAGGCTCCTGGATTTTTGGGCCATGTGGTTGACCTTCATATATTCTGTCAGAGAGTGGAGAATGAGCGTGGCATCCTTCCATCGGCACCTTCATCATTTTTTGACCATAGAAGTTACTGTCCAGGAACTATTTCCTTAGCATGAATAATGGGGACTGAGGGGTCCATGGCCTCTGTGGTGCCAGGGGACTCCAACTCACTAAGCACCCACTCCCCAGTCTCCCCCTTTCTTACCATCTCAAAACTCATGCCTTTCCCTGTGGTACAAGTAGTTAATCCTTTGGATGTGGCACTCTTTGCTGTTTAAGAGGGGGTCCATTGTACCTCTTCTTCTGACCCTGGAGTAGAATGTTCAGGGGTAACTGGTGATGGTTGGGTGGAGGTAGTGCCCCCCTTGAGTGACTTTGGAGGCCACAGATGTATACAGAGCCATCACAAATTCCTCCACCACCGCCTAAGTAGATGGGATGTCCCAGGGGCCTGTGTACTCTGGGGAGTGTCCTCTGAAGTGAGAAACCCATGGGGAGTGTCCACCCCAGCAAATTGTTCCTACTGAGAGGCCAAATTGGACTTCCCACAAAAATGGCCCACCTCAGACGTCTCCCGATTATCATTTGGGGTGCTCGTCATAACGCGCCACCCCCCATATCCCCTTCCTCCTCTCCACCCCCCATACCCAAAACCACGCCCTTAATCTCACTACCAGAGCAATCAATGGGGTCAGTCCTATTTGCTCCCCATCCTCCGATTACACAAGCAGGGGCATTGCCCAAGGTTTGCCACAGTTTACAGTTAATCAAGAATGTTTAAAAAAACAGGACCATTGATTTTTCTTCTATATGGCAAAAAAGCTGGCACTCTAATTGGGAAGTAGAATTACAGGAAGTACGTTTGGAAATAGGCTGTTTTTTTTTAAATAGAGAAGTGAATGTGGAGATATCTGTAAACATGTTTTTCATTTCACATTTAACAGTGGGTGAAGGTTAAGTATTCTGGTGTGCCTGCGCAAGTATACCATGTGATCAATGATAGGATTCAAGGGAGGGGGTGACAAGGTCCTTACATGGTGCTAATTATATTTTTCAGGTCACCTGCCACTTTTGGATTTGCATATGCTTATAAATAAACTCTGCTTTGTTAGTGTGCTATGGCACTTCTCCTGCGAAAGACTGCTGTCACCCAGAATTCTGTAATTAATAAAATTATCTTTTTACTTGAACTCCCTGAGTCATGACAAATTTGTCTCCTAGCAATACTGTACGTATCTATTTTTAAAAGCCTTGCAGCTCTATTTTTTTATCCCTCTTTAAACCTTCCCTCCTGCAAGTACCTGCACACAGCCCCCTTTTTTTTCTTTCTTTTTTTTAAATAGAGCTCCCAAATAACACAACTTAAAATAAGGTGAGTTTAAAGAAAATGAAACAACCAGTAGGGGCGGGAGGAGGGTGCAGTTACAAGCTCGGTGAGAGCAGGGCTGTGCTGAGTTGAATCACTGCAGCCTCTGGGTGGGAAACAAAACATTGTTTTAAACAACTAAATTATTCCCATTGAATTCCCACATCAAAATCTGTCAAATTAAAGATAGTAACACATTTTGAACAATGGTTTGGGAGCTCTTTTCATGTGCTACCACTCGCTCTAACTGCCAGAGGACCCACAGGTTCTGAGGCAGGCACACAGAGTCTATGGAGGGGTCCTTCTAGGTCCCTTTATGAGAGCACTCTATACAGGGCATGAAAGAGATTAGGTGCTTCTTCTACAAAAAGCTGTGGCATGCTTGCAAGAGCTGTCCCAAGGGCATATAAGATCATCCCCTGCTCCATCACCCATTCTATCCTCTGCTAGAGCACCCTGTCCAGCTGAACCCATACACAGTGGAGTCCTGAAGGGCCCAGGTCACACCTGAGGCTGTAGGAGATTTTGCTGCCCCTGCTCTGGAAGCAACCTCTGTTCTTACCTCTATTCTTCCCTCTAAAAAAAGGGCACACACAAATTATCCAAGGGGATAAAAAAGATTCCTCTTATTGCACTCTATATTATATGATTTTTACATACAGTATATAGGACAAAATTGTCCTAGCAAAACAAGTGTGCTATAATTGCCATTAAGGCTATTGAATCGGTATTTTTAGTTAAAAACAAAAATAATAACATTTTATTTCATCAAAAAACAATAATCTGTGACTCAGTGAAATATTTACAGTGATAAATGTTTAAAAGAATCCTCTCTAGGGGTGGAGTGGTTTGGAGACTCTATATTTTATATTTCAGACTATAAATCACATTAATATGTGTGTCTGTATTTCTTTTAGACCGACTCAGACAGCTTAGTATAATTTCTAGTAATGCATATATATGGGAATAAGTGTATTACGACTCAGTAGGCAGTAAATAGTTGTCTTTCGTAGCAAACAAACTAGGTTATGCGCAAGCTGAGGTGTCGCCCCCTATGACATCGGACTCGATGTATGACGCGTTTCGCGTGTTGCCACGCTTCTTCAGATGGGAGGACTCTAAAATAGGGGTAAGAAAAAGGCCATCCTGTTACCACTGTCTCCCCCAAAGCACACCTTACCCCCAAAATGAGCATCTCAAAGGGTGCAAGGCAGCGGGAAACAGTGGTACCCTCTCCTGAGGAATCGATCCATGGGAAGAGGAAGCAAAAGAACAACAGGAGGGTGCCTGAGAATGAGCAAGGTGAATCCTATTAAGTTCACCCTTTTAAACACAAGACAACCGTTACAGTGGGTGGCATGGTCTGACCAAGGGATTAAGATCTGCCAGCGTGGGATGGATCCTACTCCAGATCCCCAAGTAGCTGAGGCCAATAGGTCAGGGGATATAGAAGTAGAGGGAGGGGTTATGGGGAAAACCAAGGAGCCAGCATGAGACCCTGCCTCATGACATAGACACTAACCTTCCCGATGGGAGAAAAAAAAGTCCAGAAGAAATGTATTTTGGTGCTTCTATCAAACCAGTTGTGCCGTATATGAGTGGTACACATGGGGCACTGTCCCAATATGTCACTGGAGTAGGGGGATAATATATGACTGACCCCAATTGATGACACTGGGGGTGGAATTAAGGGGATGGTTGGGGGTATAATGGAAAGGATGGGGGATGTGGTTATGGTGGGAGGTGTTGTGTTGAGCACCCCAAATAATATTAAGGGGGGCATTTGCTGAAGTGGGTCCCCTTTTTGGGGAGTCCAAGTTGGGCTCTCTACAGGAGGTGCCAGCCATACCCTCCCCTGGATATTGCAGACACTGAACCCTGTGACAACCCATCTGCCCATGTGGTGGTGGAGGGAGCAGTAAAGGTACTGCATGCCTTTGTGGCCTCCAAAGTTACTCAGATTACCAATAGCTCCACCCGCTACCCCTGAACACACAACCCCAGTGTCACAAATTGTAGAGGGATACCCCCTTTAAAACACCATAGAAGGGGCCAATGTTATGGCTGAAGAGATTCTCTCATAGAGGGAAGAGCAAGGGGTTTCAGATTCTTAGCCAGGAGGAGCCTGGGGAGTTTGGGCCGAGTGAGGGGGAGTCCTCTGATATCATGGAGTCAGTGGACCCCCTTGCCCCTGTTATCCCCTTCCATGAACTAGCTGAGTTCCTTGATAGTACCCTCTATGGGCCTCAGAAGATAAAGGTGCAGTTGTCTTTTGAGAAGTGGAAGGATGCCTCACGTATCCCCAACTCTCTAATAAAACTTCTGAAGGCTAACCATCTAAAATATCCAGGAGAATTGGACATTTGTGCCCATGGAAGTTTTACCACATGATTCAGCCCAAAGACTTGTGGGAAGCACAAACCAACTCCTGACTAACAATGGCTTTGTGATAAGTACGCTCAATGTCAACGGCTGTTGGGCCAGGTTTGGCAGGTTTCAGATGCTCTCCTTGTTGTGGACGGGAGGGTATTTTGTTAGCGTCCTGCAAACAATCCAAACCACTTGACATTGTAGCCAGCTGGCATCTGGAGTGGCAAAGCAGGGTCTATTTCCACCACCTGGCAGCATCATCTTGTGAGGTGGTGACCATGTTCTTAGGGTTCTTTCAGCCAGAGGTTCTGCTTACCAAAGTTGTTGTTCCAGGTAATCTATTGCATCTCTGGGTTCCTCATGCGGATTAGACTTTTAATTTCTTGAATGTGCACGCTCCAGCCAGAGGACCAGAGAGACTGTAGTTCTTCTCCAGACTGTCTCACTATCTGAATACAGTTGAAACAAATGAGTGCATGGTACTCGAGGATGTTTTCAACTGCACCCACTTTCCGCGTTGGCCTTGTGGGAGATAATCTTCAGTACTTCATAAAGTGCCGGCAGGTGCGAAAGATGTAGAAGGGTACTGTGCCTCCTTTTTTATCCATGGATCCAGAATAAATATATTTTTTGTACATTCCCTGACCCAGGCTCCTTTTTGTCTGTGTGCTGATTTGACCATTTCTCTTACTTTGGACCTATTATTGGCGGCTGATCATGATGCAGCTGATACTCCCTGAGTGGGTTGAAGGAAGAGTGAGTAAACTATGCTCCCAAATGTGAATGGTGTCTTATTGAAGAGATGATCCTGATAACTATTTATTTTTGAGGATATACAGGTGTGAACCAAGCCAGAGTTTTTGACTGCTATACCTCTGAAGATATTATTGTTTTTGGAAAAGAACAGGACCCATGTGCATGTATTACTATTGATTGCTCACCCAGTGAGAAGGAAGGCCACTATTTCAGTGTTTTCAATCCAAATAACATTGGACATGCAGTGTTTCTTTAAATGTACTTGAGCACTCATACACAAATCTTGCTACATTCCTGTATCCGGGCATAGTACACCATCGCCAAGTCCACTGGGACGATGTCAGAGTTTGCCTCCCAGTGGGCGTTAGGAGGGGTGCTCTGCTCCGTAAACCCCTATTCAGATTCTTTTTAACTCACATTCCCGTTTTAGTGCACATATATTTATTTTACAGTGCACTTATAACTGTTTTTATTTGCTTATTTGTGTATCTGGTTATTTTCTTATTTGATTTACCAATAAGACTGCTGGTCCTGTGACTGTTTGCTGTAGCCGTCCAATCAGTTTAATCAGATAAAATAGGCCTGATGTTGCAGTAGTACTAGGGCTACTCCTACGGCTGGTACCAGGAAAATCCATTGGTACATAACCCCCTGGCCTTTGCTGTTTTGCCCTATTGCCAACTGAGCCTGAAAAGGAAAAAATCCTTCTCAGTCTCTCAGGAGGAGAACGAGCAGTGCCAGTCCTTCCCTGGCTGACACCATGCATAATAATAAAAATGAAATAAAGAAAACAAACAAAAAAGTATGTGTGTGCCGAGCACATGCATTTTAAGTTAAACTTTTTTGTGTTTTGTCACTATTTTGTCGCAGATATTGTATTTCTGATGGTGATGTTTTTAATTAAAACTCAAAACACAATTTCAGTGCCAAAACGCAAAGAAGTTTGACTTAGAACGCGCGTGCGCGGCATACACACCCTGTTTTCGCTATTTGTACTTCTATATGTATAGTAACTGTGAATTCCTCATGGGCTTGTGTCTCTGTCTTTGTGTGTGTGTGCGTCTCTGTGTGTGTGTGTGTCTGTGTGTGTGTGCCTGCCTTCTTCCCATCACCCTTTTGTACTTACCTTTCTTGCAGTCTGCAACCAGGCAGCTAATTTAACTTTAGTAGTGCCACAACTACCTGCATTATATACTAGATACCTGTTTGATTCAGTAGAGGCTGAGCTACCGCGATGTTGTGGGGAAACAGGACAAGTTTTAGGCGGTTTCAGGCAGTAGGTCTTCTCATGATGCTGCGCCTCCAGTCATAGTAGGCTCCAGAGATCTGGAGACAGTCCCTCCTGTGACAGTCCTCTGAACATACCGCTACCCAATAGGTAGACTCAGGCAGGGGTATATAAAATGGGATCCTTTATTGAGACACCGACTGCAGTTCTTGTTACCGCGGATGCATGATGTTACTAGCAGGATCCAGGTCTCAGGATTGCCCTAGGTCACACTGGTAGGCTAGAGGCCCAGCCAGGTGCCTCAACTCTTCCCCAGCCCATAACGAGGCTGGGTGCATAGGTCTCGACCCCCTGAAGGGTGAACCTGGACTAACCAACTTTACATGCTTCCTCCCTAAGGCACAGAAATGGGAGGGCACAAAGTCTGCACAATGGCTGTACACAGACCCATTTCCACCTCCACACCCTGTCACTCAGAGAGACTGCTGGAGGAGGGGAAAACTCAAGATGACAGTCTGTTATAGCCTGCATCTATCAGGGCTTCCATAACAGGGGGTAGTTGTATAGCCAAAACCTACCATGGCTACACTTATATATTTCTCGAATTCATTCTTATCTCTTCCCTCACCGAAAAGTGTGTGAAAGGCTGAAAGGGAGGGTCACAAAATAAATCAGTTTTGGTTTCTGTGTAATCTGCAACATATTTCGTTAGATTCTGGCCCGCGGATTCCGCAGAAACCGCATAGCCAGAATCCACCAGCTTCAGTATTCTGAGCATTCTGCATGGACTTAGGAGGGCGCAATCCGCCTACGGATTTCATTGCACGGATCAGACTGCAACCAAAAAGTTGGTAAATATCCGCGGAATGGATTTTGCAGGTTCATCTATGTCTACTTATTTGTATCACTAGGGCTATTTAAAGCTGAGTTTGCACATTGTCTTTGTACAGTATGCAAATAGCATAAATATCACTACCCATTTTTTAATAAATTATTCTTAGTGATTATGGTGGTAAGTCTAAAACAATTAAACAAATAAAAAGATCACTTGTGAGCACATTAACATGTCTCAAATAGGTCTGCTTTTAACCATTATCTTCTAGCACAGCGGTGCACAAACTGGGGGGCGCGCCCCCTTGTGGGGGGCGCAAGATTATGTAGGGGGGGCGCAGGCTGCGTGCGAGGAAACCTGGGGGTGGGCAGAGCTGTGCACGGGCGGCCAGAAGCTACGTGCAGAGGCTGCTTGCAGTTCTCTGCTCTGTCTGGCAGAGGGGGCGGGGCCTTGCTGTGGGGCCTTCCCTGCACACAGACAAGCCCTCCTCCTCCTCTCTGTTACCCGCCCATTTTCTGCAGCACATGGGAGGACCTGAGCAGTGTGTGTGTGTGTGTGTGTGTGTGTGTATATATATATATATATATATATATATATATATATATATATATATATATATATATATATATATATATATATATATATATAGCCATGCATAATAATGGTATATTACTTTCCTCTCTGTTGGCAGTAAGTCCTGGTAAGTACAGGTATGCCAGCAGTAGTTATAGAGGGGAGTGGCTGTATGCTCTGAGTCCCTGGATAGTGACATCAGGGATGCGCCTGCCTCCTGAAGTATATAAGGCACAACACAGTTAGTTAGTGTTGGTTCCAGCAGCTGTGGGAAGTTGTTGGGAAGTTGTATTTTCCTGCATAAGGGATTGTAGGAACACTTTGTTACCCTAGTGCAGTAACTAGCGGTTCAGGTTTACCAATCGGCCTGTCTAAGCCACTCTGTGTCGGGGGGACCTGGCACAGAGAGGATCTCCCTAGGAGAAGAGGGAATCCCACTTCAATTTGGGAGGGCGTATCTGGCAAAGGGACAGCACGGAGAGATGTGCGGCTAGAGCCGGCAGCTGCATGGGGCAGTCTGCTACATCCCAATCTACAATAAAGATGACCTTGTTAACGAAACCCCCACTGTGTGAGTGTGAAATTACTCAACAGTGGCAGTCACCACCAAGAAGGAGTTCCTCACCAGGACCATCTCCCTGCGAAATCACAGATCCTGATGAGGTGGAGGCGCTGCACATGATGTAAGTTGAACTCGCACCCACTACCTCAGCTACCTGTCCTGATGACATCCCCTAATACCATCAAGCGGGAGACTCAGGAGTCCTGTTGCCTACAGGTGCACCACCAAACACGAACACGTAATGGGGGTTGGCTGTTAGAGTACCCAGGCCAATGTGAGATTGGGGGGGGGGGGGAAACCCATTACATATATAAATATGTGTGTGTGTGTGTGTGTGTGTGTGTGTGTGTGTGTGTGTGTGTGTGTGTGTGTGTGTGTGTGTGTGTGTGTGTGTGTGTGTGTGTGTGTGTGTGTGTGTGTGTGTGTGTGTGTATATATATATATATATATATATATATATATATATATATATATATGTGTGTGTGTGTATATATATATATATATATATATATATATATATATATATATATATATATATATATATATATATATATATATTGTCATGGAACAGGTATACCCCTGTCTACATTTCTGTTTCACCCCCCCCCCCCCTTTTCCTCGCAGCCCTGCTTGTCAGCTTTTTAGTGCCAGCTGTATGTGTTTGGTTCTGCACACAAACACAGTGCCATTCCTCTCTCCCAGCAGCTTGCTGCATTAAAGATGCTACATTTTGGCTACATGTTGTAGCCTCCCCAGACACTCCTGTGAGTTGCCATGGCAGCCCCAGCCTTTCTCTCTAATGGGCTAGTCTGATTTCTCCCCCTCTGCTCTGCCCACAGATGGTCTGTCCCCAGACTATCTTACTACCCAGCAGACATTGCCTTTTCCTTTCCACCATTTTCTCTGGACTCGTGAGTACCTGGCTGTAACCCCTGTAATGGTGATGCAGGATTATCTTTTCACCTCCCTTTACTACTAAGCACACACAGAGATATTAAGACCTACACCTCTACACAAGCAACTGTATTTACCTGCTTTCCCCAAAATAAAGTAAGAAAAGAAACAGACCTTGTCGTGCTTGGAAAAGAGGGCGAGTTGACACTATCTGAGCTAAGTCATCACCACGTGACCCTCTGGCTTCCAGAATAGTGAAAAGATATCGTGTGCCTTACAGACACTTACAGGAGCTGCTACTCCAGACTCCATTAGATACAGAGCGGCCTCTACAGCAGTACAAGCAGCTTACACAGCTAATACAGAGCAGCCTCTACACCACTCAAAGGAAGCACCCAGTAGCTCAAACTGCAAGCAGCCTGCAGCCTTAACAGACAAGCAGCAGCCTACACTGCACAGCAGCCTTGCAACATACAGTGATTCTTATACAAAACCTAACTACCTTTTTCTCTGTCTGAGTTCACCCTCTGCACAGCCCTATAGTGAGGAGCCACCTTCCCACCTACCCCTGCGCACGTTCCCATGGCCAGCGCCAGCAAGGGCCACGCCGCCGGACACCCGCCAGGACACGGGTCAGAGTCAACGGACACCTGTGAGTACAGCTACCCCTACGCTGCATGCTGCAGGACACCGCTCGGCATCATCTGAGACAGACGCCCATCGCTGACAAGGTAAAAGACCGCATGCCACAGGCACTGGCAAAAGGCCTACACACACCTACAGCATGGCAGAACTCAGAGCCTCACCAGACATCACGCAGGAAAGCGATCACTCAGACACAGAGAACGCCGCGCAACCGCAACAGCCGCAGGCAGGCACGAGGCCCAAACGGACAGTCACCCTGACACAAAAGGCCCGCAAAAAATATGAGACTGACATTGAAGCGCACCGCGCTAAATTAGAGTTGGCCTGGAGCACAACCACACTGGGAATACGCAATATTACTAGCGTTGGCAACTATGTGCAACAGCTCCAGCAGGCAATAACGCAATTAAGGTCCGATTACTCGCGTTATCAAGAACTGTCAGAAGCATACATCACTTACCTGACAAGGGCCAACACCAGCGAAAGCCTGCAAGAAAGAGACTTACAAAATGACATTGACCTTACACGTGACAGCCGCGTGCGGACCGCTATCACAGACGCGCAGAGCGTGAGAAAAGAGCTCCTCCTGGAGACCGCGTCGCAGCGCTCAAGCACATCCAGGCACTCATCAAGGTCAGCAAGATCAGCACAATCCAATGCGTCCAGCGCAAGCGCTACCAAGGCGCAAGCCACCGTAGAGGCCGCACGTGCCAGGGCCGAATATGGTCGAAGAGAGGCAGCCGTAAGGGCAGAAAGAGCGCTCATAGAAGAGGAGCAGAACGCCGCCACTGCCAATGCCGCCGCCGCCGCTGCTACTGCCGCCGCGGCCAATGTCGCCGCCGCTGCTACTGCCGCCACTGCCAATGCTACTGCCGCCGCTGCCAATGCCGCTGCTACCGCCGCCGCTGCTTGCAGAAAGGCCAAATTAGACGCGGATCTAGAGGCACTCAATCAAGACAGGACGGTGGGGAGCTACCGTACAGACGGATAGCCTCAGAGGACCCAGCCCGACGCACTGAAGACTACGTAAGGAGCCTCTTCAGTGTGAACACCAGCGCACCATCTCAACACGGATGGAGCGACTCCACAGACACCGAAGACTCGCTAGGACCACGAGGAGAAGACGCTGCTCCATCAATGGCACATGCTGCCTGGGATAGCCACAGCCGCAACAGTGATCCACACGCCAGCGAGCACACGGATGCACCACAACAGGCTCGCAATCCAGGTACACCCACGCGGGAGAAAACAGCCCCTCACACTAGCCAGCAGCCGTCACGCGTCCACGCCAAGGAAGAGGCGACCGCACAGACCATCCCAGCAACTACTTCAGAACGGGACAAACACGCCGATGCCTCAGGTCTGACAGACATAGCCAAGTACATGATCCGGCGCGACCTGGTACAAGCAGGGCTCATCTGCTTCGACGACCGCCCTGAGAAGTACCGGACGTGGAAGTTCACATTCAAAGACGCAATCAACAGCTTGGACTTCTCAGCAAGGGAAGAGCTCAACCTGTTAGTCAAGTTCTTGGGGAACGATTCCAGAGAGTATGCAAAAAGACTGCGGGCAGCGAACGCGCATCAACCCCAAGTAGGTCTGGACCTAGTGTGGGAAAGGCTGGAAGAATCCTACGGCAGCCCCGAAGCAGTCGAGGATTCGCTCTTCAAAAGAGTCGAAAGCTTCCCCAAGATCACAACTAAAGACTACTCGAAGTTACGAGATCTTGGAGACCTGCTGCAAGAACTGGAGTTCGCAAGGAAAGACCATTCCTTAATAGGTCTCAACGTCCTAGACTCAGCTCGTGGAGTGAGACCCATCCTGGAGAAGCTACCCTTCAACCTCCAAGAAAAATGGATCTCACGAGGCTCCAAATACAAAAGGGAGAAGCAAGTCGTCTACCCCCCATTCTCAGTTTTCTTGAGCTTCATTCGCGAAGCAGCAAGGATGAGGAACGACCCCATCTTCTTCTTAGGTGCGCAAACCACATACAGTGCAAGCAGCCTGAGGAACGAGAGACCAGCGACGAGATATGGTAACCCCCAAACACCCATCTCAACCCGCAGGATGGACGTGCCTCCCACGACCCAAACTACTCCCGATCAGTCGGTTGCCAGAGACAAGGAACCAAGGGACCCAAACAGGGAATGTCCCATACACAAGAAGCCACACCCACTCAACAAGTGCTTTGGGTTCAGGATGAAGTCCCTAGAGGAACGCAAGAGGTTACTTGGAGAATTCGGGGTTTGCTTCAAGTGCTGCGGTTCCACGACTCACCTAGCCAGTGACTGTAAGGAAGAGAGCAAATGCACAGTGTGCGAAAGTGACAAGCACGTGACAGCGTTACACCCAGAGGCGATGACACTCCACCAACTCAAGAACCCATCCTCCATAGCGGAGCATGGCGGGGAGGAAGAAGAAGGAGAGTCAATATCCGTCACATCTCAGCGCACTGAGGTTTGCGGAAAAGAAGGTGACAAAATGTCCTGCTCCAAAATATGCCTTGTCGCAGTGCACCCCCATGGACAACCTGAGAAGGCTATTCGGATGTACGCAATCCTCGACGACCAGAGCAACCGATCACTGGTCAGGTCAGAGTTCTTCGACATGTTTAACATACAAGACGGTGCTTCTCCTTACACTCTCAGAATGTGCGCAGGGCGAATGGAGACCACAGGGAGAAGAGTGAATGGCTACACCATATGCTCAATAGACGGCAAAGTGAACATGCCCCTTCCCACACTCATCGAGTGCAACCACATGGCCACAAACAGGGACGAGATACCCACACCAGACGTGGCACTCCATTACCCCCACCTCAAAGGAATAGCCAACTACATCCGGCCGGTAGAACAAGGCGCCAAGATCCTGCTGCTGCTCGGTAGGGACATCATGAGGGTACATAAAGTCCGTAAACAGCATAACGGACCCCACAACGCGCCATACGCCCAAAGACTTGACCTAGGATGGGTGATAGTGGGCAACTCGTGCACCAACAAAGAGCACGGGCAAGACTACGTTGATGCCCGCAGAATGGAGGTGACAGAATGTGGACACACATCTCTCTCTGAACCATGTCTTGGCCATCTACAAGTGACCGAAGGGCCAAGTGAAGAGAAAAAACAAGATCATACCCCCGAGACCAACAAAGACATCCTCACGTCGATGGGATGCGACAAGGCCTTAGGATGCTCAACATTTCCGGACAGCTAAGGATGAGGAGTCGATTCCACCGAAGGAAGAAAGTAACCTCCCAAAGGTGACCGACAAAGGGATCGTCCAAAAGGCAATGAACGATCAACCAGTACTCCCGCGAGCAAGGGCACAATTAAGACGTACAGTTGTTCCTCTCCACAGAGTATCAAGCAACAAAGCAACCAACTGCCACGGCTGGCATAGCCGCAAAAGATTGCGCCCCACAGGTGAAGCCACAGTGTCAAAAGGACTGTCCTCTCACACATCCAAAAAGAGACAGCCACAGAGACATTTCATAAAGGGTTTTACTAGGGCAAAAGAGACTGTTCTTCGTTACGTCCGGGGAGACAATAACCTCCCGATGGTAGTCAACAAAAAGACACAAAAGCGCTTAACCAAATTACGGGGAGATGTTCTCGTGCAAGAGGAATGCATCAATGACCTACGGTGCACAGCGTTCCAGACAACAAGAGACGATGACAAGCAAACATCATCAAGGGAAGATAGAGTATTCCCGAAGTTAACAGCCAAGGAGCTCTCTAAAGACGGACTAAGCAGTTGGGTGACTCCGCTACCAGTCCATTCACCAAGAAGGCGCTTCCCAAACAATGGAGAACGTGCCATCTCTAGGTTCACTTCGCACCTCTGCGACCTACAAAGGGAACCAGAGACCAAAGACAACCTTGTGGCCTTCACCCAAAAGATATTCCTTACCGGCCACGCAAAGCCAGCACCTCTAATGAAGAAAGGTGAAATATGTCGGTACCTCCAATCACCTGGGGCCTACCACACTCAGGAACCTGATCAAATCCGGGTAGTGTTCAACCCTAGCGCTCAGCTCCAGGGACTCTCCCTGAACGACGCCCTCCTCACTGGACCAGACTTGACGATCAGTCTTCCAGGGACATTAATCCGCTTCCGCAAGGAACCAAAAGCCATCTCCTCCCGCCAAACGCCAAGTGATAGGATGACGAACTACCATGACTGGCACATCCACGAGGTGATGCACTCTGTAGAGAGAACTACTGAGTCAAAGGGACTGTTCTCTCACAAGGCTAACGGGAAACAGTGCCAGAGACTTTTACAAAAGACATTGTGTTGCATCAAGCTAACCAAGAGCTGTGCAGCCACCCGGCTTCCCTTACTGGAAGGTTGGCCAAAGAACTTTAACGCCAGTGGTACCAGCCGGTATCACCTTGCTATGGGAATATGGACTTTTGCATTGTTATATTATGTGTGCATTGCACATATGTTCCACATAGCCTGTTATATAGTGGAATCTACAGATACCAGACGGGGAGTGTCATGGAACAGGTATACCCCTGTCTACATTTCTGTTTCACCCCCCCCCCTTTTCCTCGCAGCCCTGCTTGTCAGCTTTTTAGTGCCAGCTGTATGTGTTTGGTTCTGCACACAAACACAGTGCCATTCCTCTCTCCCAGCAGCTTGCTGCATTAAAGATGCTACATTTTTGCTACATGTTGTAGCCTCCCCAGACACTCCTGTGAGTTGCCATGGCAGCCCCAGCCTTTCTCTCTAATGGGCTAGTCTGGTTTCTCCCCCTCTGCTCTGCCCACAGATGGTCTGTCCCCAGACTATCTTACTACCCAGCAGACATTGCCTTTTCCTTTCCACCATTTTCTCTGGACTCGTGAGTACCTGGCTGTAACCCCTGTAATGGTGATGCAGGATTTTCTTTTCACCTCCCTTTACTACTAAGCACACACAGAGATATTAAGACCTACACCTCTACACAAGCAACTGTATTTACCTGCTTTTCCCAAAATAAAGTAAGAAAAGAAACAGACCTTGTTGTGCTTGGAAAAGAGGGCGAGTTGACACTATCTGAGCTAAGTCATCACCACGTGACCCTGTGGCTTCCAGAATATATATATATATATATACACTGGCGACACACTTAATTGCAGTGCGGCCAGATCCGCAAGCCGGGAGATTTCCCGGCTTGCTAGTGGCCGCCCCTCGGCGTGCCGCGCGTCACCGATGCGCGGTCACGCGTCTTCGGGAGCCTGCGCCCCCTGCACGCGCCTCCAGGGCTCCCCGAGGGAGCCCTGGTGTCCCGCGATGTGGGGGACGAGGGGGTTCCGGGGGACCCGGCGGACCCGGCAGCGGTAGGGAGAGCGCCCCGATCGGAGGGCGCTCTTCCGCTGCTTCGGCGCGCGCCCGTCACCCTCCGGCGCGCGCCATGCTACTGCTGCGGCCAAGAACGGGCAAATGCTCGAATAAACTTGGCCGCAGCAGTATATATATATATCAACACAGTGGTTGACAAAAAAATCTACTCGCCACCTAGTATCAAACGTGTGCTGCTTGGGCCAATATTTACTCGCCCGGGGGTTAAATCTACTCGCCCGGGGCGAGCAAATGTATAGGTTTGTCGAACACTGTACCTTGGGTATTAGGGGTCCATCAGTATTTTCATAGGGTATTTCCCCTGTCTGATACATATTCTATCACAGGAGGATGTCAGGGTTTGTTTGAATATTTTTTGTATTTTATGTTTGATTATTTGTGCTGTTAAATAAATCATAATTTTCTTTGATATTTGTTCTGAGTATACTTGAGTGCTGAGTTGGGACGCTTTTCTTTTTGTTTCCATTGTTATATTACTTCTAGTCCCTAGCACCGTTAGTGGTTATTATATTACTAATTTAAGTACTTATTATTTGCTTAGTCAGTAGCAGGCAGTTTGTCTTGTTGTAATATATATATATATAAATATATATATATATATATATATATATATATATATATATATATATATATATATATATATATATATATATATATATATATATATAAAGTTAATATACTGTATATAATATATTTAATTATATACAGTATATTAACTTTAGTTATATTTCAATTTGCTTTGTGTCTAGTAAAGAATACCTTAAGCATAATTGATTTATATAACACAAAATTCCCCAACATTTTTATTTCAAACAAACTATTTATGTGCAGTCAAAACACTTTCCTGGTAAATTGGTATTTACTGTATCTCATTTTTTACATACAGTAGTTTTCTTCTAGTGTGCAATCAAGTTTTTATTTGATGTATTGTGCTTAACTTTTACTGTCTTTTTATGCACAGGTAAAATTGTAGGTTAAGAAATTACTGGTTTCCTAGACACATTTCAATGTAAAGGGGTAAATTACATTGTGATCTTTCTGTGCAGTGTACAATGCTATTTGTCTGTCAAGATTCATTTGTACAGTTTCAAGAAAAATACATTGTATGTGATAGTATAAAATATATTACTGTATGAACAAACACACAAGATTTCCTCTACATGACTATAGTGTTTATGTGCAATGATTTTATTAAACACCACATACCATCATCCCACAATGCTTTTATTTTATTGGATATTTTACATATACAGCGGCAGCTGCTGGTTTTAGACTGCTTGCCTTGAGAATTCTGCATTAAAACCCATCCAATGCTGTGAGATTTCTGCAGTTAGACTAATGGGCCATTAGATTAACATAGCAAGGGTCCCTGCATTAGAATGACCACAGAAGGCTGTAATGGCCCATCGGATTAACACAGCGGGGGTCTCTGCATTTGAATGGGACTCACAGCCTGGTAGGATTCACACAGAGTGAGTCCCATTCAAATGCAGAGACCCCCGCTGTGTTAATCCGATGGGCCATTACAGCCTTCTGTGGTCAATCTCACCAGCTACTGCAAGATGACCACAGATTTTCCAAGTCAAGTGGTCTAAAACCAGCTGCGACATCCGTACACTAGGAATCCTAGACTAATTGTTATTAATTTATACTGTATGCATAATATGTTATACTGTTATACTGTAACTCTAAATATGACCACACATGACACATTTCCAAAAGCTCAAAACCTCAGCTTTATTCTGAATTGAATAGGTGGATGTACCATTTGTTTGGCAAATATGAAGAAACAGGCATTTTATAAGGCATGTCACATCTAAGTTGACAGGAAGAAGATGTGAGTTAACATCTCCTAGACCTATTCAAGAAAGAATAGAAGAAAGAAGTAAAGAAAGAAGATCAACTCACAGGTGACTCCTCTTCAAGCAACTGAGGATTGTGGTCTTCTGCGCATCATGCTGTACTTCAAGTTGAGGATGATTGCTTAGTGGGTCAAGAGTTGTTGGATGAGGAGGATGAGCCTTTATCTTGGCAAAGGTAAGAAACATTTTGACTATAGGGTGCCCATTGATTGTCACTGTGACTATCTATGCCCTCGTTGCGGGTATAGATAACCACCGTGACAATCAATTCATTTTATGTCTATTGTTTAGTTTAATTGTGTAATAATGTGTTGCTTATCTAAATGTCTCTTTTTTAGGGGGCCCAGTGATTCCAAATGTGGCTATCTAAAGAATGCCCCAGTTGAGGGCATATCTACAGTAACAACAGTGACAATCAGTGGGTTTCTTGGCTCGTATTTTTTTTTAGTAATGTGTATTTTATTTCATAGTGTATTTTTTTTTTAGGCATCACAAATGGGCAAAAGCGCTATTAGCCAAATTTGTGGAATATACTACAGTAAGAACTGCAGATGGTGTGTGAATGTGTTCAGGTCCGGAGACCCCTTGTTCAATACTATGATAATAAAATTAAAATAAAAACAGCGCAATTGTCTGTAAGAGCTGTGAAGGGAAATGCAATAAATGAAACTTTCAACACTTTCTATCACGGTCAGATCTAGCACCAGCACAAACCACTTTTACTTTGGATTCTATTCAATTCCTTCTTGCAGACAATTTGTTTTTGTTGGATGGGGTTCACTATCTCCAAACATGTGGAACGGCGATGGGGACAAGCAATGCCCCCTCCTACGCCAATCTCTTTATGG
The DNA here is from genome assembly GCF_040206685.1 of Ascaphus truei. Taxonomy (NCBI): domain Eukaryota; kingdom Metazoa; phylum Chordata; class Amphibia; order Anura; family Ascaphidae; genus Ascaphus; species Ascaphus truei. The sequence continues at coordinate 434,770,585 of NC_134484.1, read as the reverse complement.
GGTAGTGGGAGTCGTTCCACATCTTTAGAGATGGGAACAAATACAGGGAGAACCTTTTATTTTATAGGCGTTTCATGGGTGATCTTTTCATTTGGGAGGGTGACGTCTCCAAATTGTTATGCTATATTGATGTATTAAACCATAATGATTATTACTTGCAGTTCACCTTCACCTTCAATTATCAACACATACTGTATATTTTCTTGATTTATTTTCATTCATTGATACTACACTTACCATTCAAACCGGCATCAATCATAAGCAAAACTCACATCACATTTCTTAGGGCGAGCAGCTGCCACTCAAGAGCCCAACTCAATTGTATACCAAAAGGACAATTTATAAGTGTCAGACACAATTGCTCCATGGAAGAGGAGGATTTTTGGAGGCAATCTAAGGATTTGTACAATAGATTGCTAAACAGGGTTTACAACAAAAAAGATGTAGACAAATCCCATCAAGAGATCTCGGTCATGGACAGATCAAATTTATTGAAGCGGTCTCCGAGAAAACCACTGGATAATGACACCTCTTCGATTTTAACATGTTATAGTGTATAAGCTAACCAGATCAGGTTGATCTTTAATAAACATTGGGAAGCACTGTCTCTTGACCCAGTTTTGAGACCATACATACAATCTGGTACAAATATAGTTTTCAAACGAGCAAAGACAGAAGCTGGTTCCTTATCCCCAATTTTATTTACATCTAAAGTTGAGACCCGATCCAATCTCCCAAAAGGGACATTTAGGTGCAATCATTGTAAAATCTGCATAAGGATGAAATCCATGGCCACCTTTAGTTCCACAGTACTAGAAAAGTTTTCATTAACTGTAAATCGACCGTTATCATTTATTTGCTAACACGTGGTTGTGGTCAACAATATGTTGGTAGGACCACAATATGCCTAAAATCTAGGAACATGGAACATCTCCGCCTCATCACGAAAAAGGACCATAATCACCCTGTCTCCAAACATTTCTCTGGTTGCTGTAGGGGAAATGTTGAGAATTTTATGTTTCAAGGTATTGAACACATTCCCCCTTTACCCAGAGGAAGAGATAGATTTAGGGTCCTAGATCAGCATTAAGCCTTTTGGATCTACACTTTAAGAACAAGGATACCCCTTGGCCTCAACACTGATTGGGACTTGAGTCTCTTCCTTTAGTGGAGTTATGTTATGGTTTTCGGGAGGTGGTTTCTATGTAGATTCTTTGTGGGCCCATTTCCCTTTTCAGGCCGCACTTGATAGACGGGGAGGCCTTCTAGCTTCTCTACTACCATATAAGGCTCGGTTTTCCAGCAATTTGCTATTTTGTGTTTTCCTGGTATCCCCAGATTCCGGATAAGGACTCTGTCCTGCAGTTGTAGCTCTTGCCGTGTGCTCTTTTATCATAATGGCTTTTGTTTCCATGATAATTTGTGTCAGCTGCAGAAGTGATCAGCTTGTACGCTTCTTGTAACTGGTCTCTGAATTTCTGTACATATTGCATGTACGTGGTTGGGGATGTGCCATCTGCCGACACTCCAAAACACAGGTCAATAGGTAATCAGGCTTCCCGTCCAAACATTAGGTAATAGGGGGAATACCAAGTGGATTCATTCTTGGTGCAGTTATAAGCATGGACTAAGTGGTGTACATGTGACATCATCTTTCCTTTCCTTGAATATTTAGGGTACCCATCTTATTTAATAGGATCCTATTGAATCTCTCTGGTTGTGGATCTCCTTGTGGGTGGTAAGACGTGTTTCTGGATTTTTTTTATCCCACAGATGCACAGTAATTCCTTGATGAGTTGGCTTTCGATGTTGGAGTATATCCTGGCTGGCAATCCCTAATGGATGAAATACTTGTCCCATAACACTTTGGCAACTGTAGTGGCTCATTGGTCCATTGTGGGGAATTCTTGCGCACACCGGGTGAAGTAATCTGTGACCACTAAGATATTACTGGTGTTCTTGATATCTGACTATAACGACAGGAAGTCCATGCAGACTAAGTCCAGGGGCCCATTGCTGGTGATATTGGTCAAGGTTGTGGCCCGGGTAGGCAAAGTCTTTCTGGTCACACACCATCTGCAGTTCTTACTATGGTATATTCCTCGACATCTTGTGCGATTCTGGGCCAATAGAATTGATCTTTCACTAATTCCATTGTGTTGTCTGTGCCTAAATGGCCATGATCATCATTTAGTGAATGTAGAATCACTTGCCTATAGTGGTACGGAAGTACCAGTTGCTTAGTCACCAGGTGCTGCATTTTCTTAGCAACTCTGAACATTACTTCATTCTTAAGCACCAGGTTATCCCATTGCCTCACAAGGAGTCGACTCTCAGGGTGCTCCCAGATGACTGCCGGAGGCAACTTCCGGTCCTCAGATCTGACCACAGTCTGCTCCGATTGGGATAGATCTTTTCGGTTTAGTTGGGGTAATCCCTCCATGGTCAACTCTGTGGGGTGAGAATACACTTAAGGAACTCCAGTGGGAGAGATCCCCAGATTATCAGCCACTTGGATTTTCTGTGGTAATTTGTCTCTGCATTTCTACTTGCTTGCACATTGCGTGCACTCCTGCGGTGGTACTGTTTTTCCAAAGTCCATCCTGGGCTTGATCGTCCCAGTAAATTTGTGACAATGCGTCCGCATCAATATTTTGTTTCCCAGGTCTGCACTTTAGACTGAAATTGTAAATGGCCAATGCTGCCAACCACCTGTGTCCAGTGGCATCCAGTTTCACTGATGTTAGAATATACGTAAGGGAATGGTTGTCTGTCTGCACAACAAACGCTGCTCCATATAGATAGTCATGTAATTTGTCCACTACCACCCATTTCAAAACTAAAAATTCCCGTTTGTGTACTGCATAGTTTTTCTCAGACAGCATCAACCCCCGGCTCACAAACGCTACTGGTCTCTTTGTGCTCTTGGTACAGAACTTCCCTCTGTTCATCCAAACTGGCATCTACATATGGTACATGTGGCTTTTGTGGATCTGCAAACAATAGTATTGGCATCTTCATCAGGCTGGCTTTTATTGCTTTGAAAGCCTCCTTGCACTTAGGAGTCCATCTATTCCCAAATGGTTAATTCATTTTGAAATACTCTTGACTGGTGGCTCCCACGGTCATGCTACGCCCTTTTGGTGGCAGGTAACCCTTTGTTTGTGTCAAGGGTTGGACTACAGCTGAGAAGTTATTCAGGAACCATCTGTAATACCCGCAGAATACCAGGAAAGACCGCAGTTCTTTTAGCTGCGTAGGCTTTGGCCATGATGCAATAGCTTCTAATTTAGAAGGATCGGTGGCCACTCCTTTCCCAGATACGATATGCCCCACGTATGTGACAGATGTCCGACAGAACTGACACTTGTCAACTGTCACTTAGTCGATCTAACACCTCCATCAACCGAGCTTCGTGTTCCTCCAGGTTTTTCCCAAATACTATTATATCATCCAGGTATACCAGCACTTCATGTAGGTTCATATCTCCCGCTGCTCGTTCCATTAGCCTTTGGAACGTAGCTGGCCCACCGTCCTGATTCCTTGGTATATACTATGAAATGGTGAGGCTAAAGCAGATGAGGTAAGCCCTGAAGCTTCAAAGACTTTTTTTGAAGGCCTGAACGAAGATCAGGAGTCGTTTAGCAAGGGGGAGTCCATCTCCCAGATAGGGGAGGCCCATGTCAAAGTCTTGCTCATCAAGAGATTTATAATGTACACCACTCTGGTAAGATAGTGGTGAAAAATGATGGCTCCAGCTTGAGCGGCATGGTACATTTTTTCAGTAAGCCCTGGCATGTAGCTGGAAGCACTCAATTGCGCTGTGCAGCCAGAATGCGTGGCTCACAGGGTGTGAATGGTGGAGGTGTAGAGACCATAGGCAAAGCTACCGGAAGCAGAAACAAGGCAGGGATCCCCTGTAGAGAATCATGGTGAGTAGAGAAATCCTGCAAAGACGTAGTGATTATGGCCAATTGCTGACCCTGAAGAGACAGGTGTTGCACATGATCTCTAGCACATTGCTTGAGAAGAAATGGCCTTCCCTACCTCAGTGGGGTCCATGGCCTTAGCAAAATGTGATGGTTCTCTTCTCTAACCAGGGACCAACCCACAGAGCTGAGTCAGGATATGGGAACAGACAACAGGACTATGGACTGATCGAGGAGAATATCTGGGTCACAGGCCAAGGTGCGGCAATGTAGTTGAGGTCACGGTTCGAAGGTCAGGGCAGGAGAGTGTAAACATAGTTCAAGCCCAGGCAAAGGTTCAGCGAATGTAAAGCATAGCAGGAAACAGATGGGGCCAAGGAACACAGCTAGAAATGGACACATTTTGGTGCTGGATTTGGATCTGCCGTAGATCGACTAGTTCCTTTTATCCGTGGATTATTGCAGGTCAATCTCGAAAAAGGCGCTTCACGTTTTATGGATTTTTATTATTAGCAATACACTTTGCGGATTCCGCAACCAGTCAACGGATTTGCAAAATGAATTCAGCAATCCATTGGGGGATTTTTAAGTAACTGACAATGGATTTCTGATCCAGGAATTGGATTCTACAAATTCATCAATGGACTTTGAGGGGAAAATGAGAGAAAATACAGGAAACGGATTTGGGCGGATTCGCCCATCTCTAAACACAACGATGAGACACATTACTCAGGCACTGGCTAGGAGTAAATGGCTAATTTTTAAAGGCAATGAACAGGTGTTCCTTACATCCCCTATCCTGGTTGAAGGCAGAATTAAGCTACTTCGGCTTTCTTTTCTGAAGGTGAACTGACTGTATAGGCAAGGGGCTCAGGGATAAATATGTGAAGAAGAGCGATGGCTGCGACAGCGGATCCTTACATACTGTATGTATGTTAATATACTCTATATCTTAAGAGCTCGATGCTCTTTAAAATTGAATTATACTGTAAGTATGCAGATAATGTAACTCTCATAAGCAAGAACACCAATAATCGTATAGATGTATAAAATTTTACAACAGTAGCTTCACTTTATTGATAGATCTTGCATTCATGTACAAATTACTGATTTATACTGAATAATAGGATTAAACTTGTACCAGCAACTATTAGGTTAACTGGCAGTCCCTTACTCTCATGACAACGCTCATTTTTTAAACCTGCAGAAAGGTGGGCCTAACCATGAAGAAGCATTTGTACATGAAACGTAGATCGGTGTTGTCTGCCATCTATGATGTCATCACAGCTGAAGGGAAAGATCACATGTTAGTCCTCTATCATGTCTCTCTGTCTTCAATGGGAGCAAACAAGAAAAAATGAGGGCAAGTGATTCGCTTACAATGATGTATTAGACACTTTGGGGGTCATGCACTAAGCTCCGTTAAAAAGAAGAAAACTGTCCTGCGCTCAAGCCGTCATACAACACTGTTGATATCAGTGTGAGTCACATGAAAAGATACGAGGAATTCAAATGGACCAGAATGGAGGTCAGAGCTTGATAAGAGTGTACTTACCCATGAAAAGCTCACTTCAGACCTCGGTCCTAGTTTCCTCTGTGCTCTGATCTGGGCGTGCAGCCTTCAGTGTAAGTAACAGGCAGGAGAAGAGATCCGGCGTCACAGCCAGTGACTGAATCGGAGGCACTTCCGGTTTGTATAGTAAATCTTTATTAAACGCACAAAAGGACACATGCTACACCACAGTCTCCTCCTCAACGCGTTTCACGCTCAGAATAGAGCTTCGTCTTTGAGTGGGGAGCTGTGGCCTGAGCCTGCACATTTGTAATAAAAAAAGCCCGTGAAAAACGGGTTTAAAATATGTGAACCCATGCACTACCAATGCCATAACTGATTATAATAGTGCTGCATAACCACAATACCATCCTTACTTGCTTATCAATAAATGCACATAAGCCCTAATTGTACTTGACATAGTAATAAGGAAAGATGCACTGCACTGGCAAATAATCACAGGAGCAATGTTGCACTGCACTGGTAAATTATCATAGGAACAATAATATAAAACACTGTATGCAACAAATCAAGTGATAAAGAACACTAACGACCATAAACAGATTTAACCCCTTGATAAAGACAAGATCTAGTAATTTAGAACTTATCATTGAAACTCTTGTTGTTAGTAATAACAGTTTAAAGAGTGTTAATTACATTTATTAAATGAATATGTAGGTCCCAAATGTCAAGAAAAAAGAAAAGGAAAGAAAGGGAAGAATGGAAGGAATAAAGGAGGGGGAGAATGGGGAGGGAGGGGAAGGGGGACGGGGGGGAAGAAAAAGGGGGAGGGGTAGTGGGGAGTGGGGAGTGGGGGGAAGGGTAGTGGGGAGTGGGGGGAGGGGAAGAAAAGGGAAAGGAAGTGGGAGGGGAAACGAAAGTAAAGTAGACCAGGCTAAAGCTTAGTACATAAACTTCAAACGTCACCACTTTTGTTAAAACAATTTCCTCATAGTGAATAACACAAAAAAAAAAAATGTATCAAAGGAAACAACGCAGGTCCCATTCGATATTTAGCCCATTGGGTTGCAATGTTTTCAGCGTGAAGATCCAATGTGCTTCACACTGATGTAATATTTTAATTCGGTCCCCACCTCTGCGGGGTAAAGAAATATGTTCCAACCCCACACACTGTAGTGATCCCACCGAACCCAATGGACAATTATTGGAATGATAGGATACTGGATGCAACATATCTTTATTTCGTATGAGCCTTAAGTGTTCAAGAACACGTAACTTAAGAAGTCTACTTGTAAGGCCCACATATTGTTTGTTGCATTTACATATTAAAAGATAAATGACAAAATTTGTCTGACATGAAATGTAAGATTGAATTTTGAACCTGCGTGTTCCATCTCTATCTGAGAAATGAGTTGTTTTAATCATATTTGGACATATCTTGCATCGTCCACATTTATATGAGCCCAAAAATTTGGGGAACAGGGAAAGGGGATTCCTATTTGACTTTAAAGGACGAAGCATGCTGGGAGATAATTTGTTACCTATAGTGGCTGCTTTACGAAATACCACCCGTGGACCTGAAGATACCATATTCTGCAACAATGGATCCAGGGCTAAGGTACCCCAATGTTTCCGAATAATGGATCGAATGGCACCTGCCTGGTCACTAAAATTTGTGACAAAATATGGCACATCCGAGCTCTCGATAAGACTTTTCTGTCTGGATCGACTCAAAGTCATATTAATCATAGACTCTCTATCAGTAGAGAGGGCCGATTCATATGCCTGCTCTAGATCTCGGGCGTTATATCCCCTTGAAAGAAACCTACCTCTCATCTCATCCGCCCTCCGAACAAAGTCCTCCATCGAGGAACAATTCCTACGAAGTCGCAGGAACTGTCCTCTCGGAATACCTTTGATCAGAGGGCAGGAATGACAGCTTTTAGCGTGTAACAGAGAGTTTCTGGCATTATCCTTTCTAAAGATATCAGTCTGAATTTTACACTCCATGTTGATATAGATATCAAGATCTAAAAAATGGATACTCTGTTTGTCATAGTTATGTGTAAATTGAAGATTCAAACAATTGTCTGCCAAATACTCAAAGAATTTATTGAGATCATCTTCCCCACCACTCCAGATCAATAACAGGTCATCAATATAGCACTTTTAGAATGCTATATGATGACGGAAAGGGTTTAGATCTCCAAACACATAGGACGTCTCCCACCAACCCATAAACAGGTTGGTGTAGGAGGGGGCAAACGAAGTCCCCATAGCCGTCCCACGTGTTTGGAGATAATAAACCCTCTCAAACAGAAAAAAATTGTGAGTGAGTGAAAATCTAATACTATCCAATAAAAAGGCTATATGTGCTGGAGAAAGTGAAGAGTGTGATTGCAGAAAAAACTCCACCGCAGTGAGACCGTGTTCATGGTGAATACGATTGTAAAGAGAAGCTACATCTAGTGTAACCCAGATGTAGGAAGGGTGCCAAGTGAAAGATGCTAACAATGATAAGAGATGCTTGGTGTCTATAAGATGTGAAGGTAACTGGGATACTAAAGGCTGAAGAAAGTGATCTATATATTGCGAAAGGGGCTCACCCAATGAACCTATACTAGAAATAATGGGCCTACCCGGGGGTGCAATTAGTGTTTTGTGAATTTTAGGAAGGTGATGAAGATGGGAATGATGAGATCTGAAGTGGTGAGGAAGTCTCGTTCGGAAGGTGTAAGAACTTGTAAGATCTCACCTTCATCCATCAAAACGCTGAATTCCCTCAGGAACTGTGGGGTAGGGTCTCTCTCGAGGATTCGATATGCCTCTGGATCAGCAAGTTGCCTTCGAGCCTCCACTCTCTGTTGAGAACAATGGTGGCGCCTCCTTTATCGCTTTCCTAATCAAAATAGATTCATTATCTGATAGAGATTTAAGCGCTATTCTCTGCTCCGAAATCAAATTATCTCGATGGAATCCCATTGCTCTAGTTACCATGTCTCCAATCCCTTGTGCAAGAAGTGACAGATCTCTCTCAACTGATTTCTGAAAGGTATCTATAAATTGACCCTTCATATATAAAGGAAAGAACATGGACCTTTTCTTAAGGCCTGAATCAATACTTCCTAGAAAATCCACAGAGTGTTCTATGGTATTATTCTCATTGAAGAGATCTGTCAAGTCTTGTTGGTGGCATAGATCCTGAAAACCTAAGGAAATGGAGACAGCAGTGTTAACATCATATACAGGTACAGTAGCGTTCCTTAGCTGATAATCACTCTCACGCCCAGCTGTGGATGCAAAAAAACGTTTAAGGGTAAGTTTGCGAGTGAACTTGTACATATCAACTATAGTTGTAAATAAATTGAACCTTGTGTTCGGTGGTTTTTTCGGTGAGTGGGCATCTAATGGTAAGTAAACAAAAGAAAAGTGTATTATTTTTACTTTTACAGGTTTTTTTGATTTTTGATGCATGTCTTTTATTTTTTCAGTCCCATTTAATGCCCGTGAATGTATCTATGTACCTATGGCTATACATACATTCATGGACACTGAATGGGTGTATTCTATGTGATTTTTTGATGTAAATGCATTGTTTTTTATGCTCTATTATTGCCCCTGTATGTTATGTATATGTATGTTATGTATACATTAGACATACATGAAAAGAACATAAACATTAGCAAAACAATCAATTATTATCCCTGTATGTCTATCCATATAGATATATGGATAGACATACAGGGATAATAATTGATTGTTTTGCTAATGTTTATGTTCTTTTCATGTATGTCTAATGTATTTATCAGCTTTATTTAGACATTGGTGTGAATAATGTAATTTGTATTTAGTTACATGTTATTTTTAATGGCTTCTTTCTGGTAGTTAGATTAGAATGATGGTGGTTACTTTCAATTAGAATTCTTTTGGCAATGGTTTGGCTTTAGGAATTGAATAGGGAATTTTATAATTAATTGTATTGTATTGTATGGTTTAGGAAATGGATTAATTGATTGATGGTATTGTATTGATGTTGCTTAGTTTCTATTTGATTTTCATGATGGCATTGGTGGTTAGGGGACATTGTTCATAGTGTATTTTATTGTTACATATATTTTGCATAGTGATACATGATGCACAGATTAATTGCATCATGTACACACTCAACGCAATTGTGTGACATTTCATATACATTTGTGTAGCTGCTGGTTTGTTGGTTTATATTTACAATTGCTGCTGGATTTAGTGTAACATGCAATGTGGTGATTTTAAGATTAAGAATTCATGTTTTGATTTATGCATGTTTTATGTGTTTCATAATGGGCAAATAATCTATTATCCATATCTGCACATTATTGTACTGTATGTGTTGGTGAGGGGGGGATTGATGTTTTGAATGTATAGGTCCTGTTTATTTTTTTTAGATACAGGGTTGTATCCTTTTGGTCTGCGAGAGACCTCTGGAGACCACCTGCGGTATCCTCGGGCTTCTCACGGGTACCAGGCTGCCGAGTCCACGGGGGACACCTGGGGGCACCGTGGAACCGTAGGGACCACACGTGGGTCTCCAGACCCCCATGGGAACAACCAGAGGCCCCTCAAACACCTGTGGTTCTGACCCGTGGCCCCTCAGACATCCGCGGGCCTACCATGGAGACCCCATTGTGGCCCACGGTGACTCGCGGAGACCACCTGGTGGACCATGGCACCTGGCGGGACCCGCCAACAGGCCTCCAGACCCTGTGTGAAACATAATGCTGGGCACCTGTAGGTCTGTGAGGTGACCCGTCAGGCCCACCGTGGACTCCCGTGGGCCTGTGGTATTAACCCTGTATGTAAAAGAATAAATCATGTATTTATGGGGGGGCACAGGGAGTGGGTTATGTATTTAATAAATAGAATGATTTTTATTGTGGGGCAGTGTATTGTTTTTATTGTGGGCACTGGGGGTGGGGGAAGGGGGTATTGGCCCCAAGGGTATGTTGGTAGGCCTCCCGGCTGGGTAGTCGGTGAGTGTGGTTGGGCCGCACGGGGTGGGGGGGTAGTGGGGGAGGGTATGTAGGCCTCCCAAGTGGTGGGTGAGGGTGGGTTAAACCCCTTAATGACTGTAGCGGTTAATAATCGCTATGGTGATTAAGGGGTTAGAGGACATTACATTGGCTGTTTTTATTCTTGTGTATGTTTTGCCGCATCGGAGGGGGCATGGGCAGGATGAAGATGAGGATGAAGATGACCTTCATCGTGGGTGCCTGTAAAAGGTAAGTGTAATATATATTGACTGTATTTATTGTAATTTATATGTATTTAAAATGGGCAAATTCATTATTATCCATATGTGGATAATAGTTTTTTTGCCCATTACAGTACTGTATGTGTTAGGGGGCGGGGGGGATGTGTGTTGTATATTGCTATGTTTATTGGGGGCAATTGTCCCCAATAAACATGCTATGGTGCCTTAACCTCTTCATTGCCTTAGCGGATAGCTGCTAAGGTAATGAAGCTGCTTTAATGTATTTTTATTAATAGTGTGTGGGAGCAGGGGGTCCCCTGAGCTGAACTGCATTGATTTCTGCCTCAGGGACCTCTGCTTCCCGAGTTACAGGCCCCGGTTTGGGGCATCGTTGCCAGTGTCGCCTCCATCTTTATAGAGCCCATGTCGCGTCTTGGACGCTATAAAGATGGCGGCGACACTGGCACCCGATTCCCCATACTGGAGCCTGTAACTCGGGAAGCAGGGAGTCCCTGAGGCAGAAATCAATGCGGTTCAGCTCAGGGGACCCCCTGCTCCCGCACACTATTATTAAAATGTACATTAATGCAGCTTCATTACCATAGCGGATAGCCGCTACGGTAAGGAATTATTGTTTATTGTTATGTGTGTTTTAATACTAGTGTAGATGTGCAGGGGGTCTCCTGAGCTGAACCGCATTGGTTTCAGCCTCGGGGACCCCCTACTTCAGGAGATACAGGCCCCTTTATGGGGTGCCGGTATCCCCTGCAGAATTTAAATGTCCCGGTCACGTGACGCGGGAGCTTTAAAGTGCAGGGGATACCGGCACCCCATAACAGGGCCTATATCTCCTGAAGTAGGGGGTCCTCGGACCTGAAACCAATGCGGTTCAGGTTCTGAGACCCCCTGCTCATGTACACTATTATTAACATGTATTTATTTAGTGTATGATCGCCTGTAACAGCCTTGCATGGAGATACAGAATCTCCATGCAAATGTTACATGCGGCTTTTTTTTCTATCAGCTAGCGTACGTAAAGGTTAAGAACGCTAGCAGGGGGGGGGAAAGCTACACGTACGCTGTGGGTGTTTTGAGCTATTTTGAGCAGGTAAGTTAAAAAATGGGTTCAAGGCCTTAGTGAATCGCGTCCCAGGCCTCACTTTTTAACGGACGTGCTTTTTTGGAAAATCAGAACGCAAACCCATTGAGCTTAGTGCATAGCCCCCTTTGCCTCTATCCTACACTCATAGGGAGGAACACCTGCCCATACCCTGTGATTAATTGAGGCTTTTGATTTGATTTTTGAATTGCTTGTTTATTTATTTCACATATTGCAAGTCATTGAGTGCAGTCGAGAAGGGACTCATTTGTCTCTGTTGTTTGTGCATTCATACTAATTGTGTCCCTTCATTGCACCTTACTATATATTCAGATAACTACTGTAGGCTGAAGCAAGAGCTATATTTCCCAACCCCTTTTTGGTTAAACAGAAGTAAGAGATATAAGATCTTCCCAGTTAGGTAACAGTGCTAAATTGTGTGAACCGTTTAGGAAGATATTCTGCATCCCTGATGGTAGTCCAGTGGGCAAGGTTTAATATGCACACAACCCTTATGAGATGATCCATCTGTACAGGAATACCAAGCAGGATTTCAGATGGGAAGAAGCAAATAATCTAACAAATTTACACTACCGAGAATCTGTAGTCTTAACCACAGATGCAAGCAAAGTAGGCTGGGGCGTCTACCTAGATATTTCAGCAACTCAAGAAACTTGACCCCTTGAACTTTATTGACTTCCCTCAAATATTCTAGAAATAAAGACAGTGGCTCATGCATTAGAGATTTTCAATAAACAGAACAAAGGAAATATCTCATGATAAGATCATGCAATCTCATCACCATAAAGATTCAATATCATCAAGGGGGAACAAGAAGATTACCCAATCCTTTTTTGGGTAAAAAGAAAACAGCTGTAAATATTTCTGGTAAACAGAATGTCATATATTGTAGACCTCATGAAATCCCCCATTAACAAGAAGGTCTGATACTTCTGTTCCAGGACGGCCCATCCGACGGCATACAGGATGGACAAACTACGTTTTTATTGGGATTAAGACAGCTTTACTTATTTCCACCTCTTCTGTTTATTCTCCAAGTAAGTATACAATACTCTAACCTGAAGTGGGTTATTGTACTGTGTGCTGCCTGGGAAAGGCTAGAAGCAGGAAAGATACACTGGGGTGCTGGAGAAAAAAAGAATTCCCTTACAGTTTGTGGCGCACCACAGTAATTTAGTTTTAATGACAAAATTAAAATACATTATTTCTAATATATGTATAAAATAATGGGCATCCAAATGCTGTGAATGAAGTGAAATATTAGTACAATCTATAAAATTACCCACATCTTGCTGTGGTAGTAAGAGGATAAATGTATATTTAAAACTGGGTATGAGAACAAATGCACCCGTCTAAATATTAAACCTCTGTAAATAGCACAGAACTGTTGGGTGTAATAGAGTGACCGCTAGCATCTCTAACAATCTGACTCTAAATCTAGAGGGAGTGCGAGTCATGAGTAGACACTGATACGATTAATTTGTAATATAGTTACCTCACTCGCATAAGTAACAATGTAGTTAAAGCTCATAAGGCAGAATTACATCTATGTTCTGATGGTATAGAACAGAGGCATCCACACGTAGTTATGTGTTTCATACACACTGGCAGGTATTTGGACTACTAGTCCCATCAGTGAAACATTCACTTCACTAAGCATAAGAAGGGTTAACACTTACCATTGGTTTATTTGTCACCAACTTATCCTTTGTGCATGGTTTAGTGATGCAGGACTATCCTTTCTGAGCGTACTCAGAGCTTCAGATCCAATCCACCATCTACAAATGCATAACTACATGTGATGCCTCTGTTCTATACCATCAGAACATAGACATATGAGCTTTAACTACATTGTTACTTATGCCAGTGAGGTAACTATATTACAGATTAATTGTATCAATGTCTACTCATGACTCACACTCACTCCTGTTCTCCAGCTTTTAAGCAAAATCAGGAGAGACAGAACAGAGGTGATAGCCATAATGCCCAATTGGCAAAGAAGAGTCTGTTTTTCACAGCTAATCAACATGATCATACAAGACTATGAGCTAATAGCAATTATCCAAACTAAGGTGGATAATAGTTGGAGAAATAGTTAGTAATTACACCAAGAAACTTGAAACGGGCCAATTAGCTACCCGAATGCTTGGGTTTGTTGGCATGTAGATTGAGATGAAACAACTCAGAAGCTTGGGACTTTTGAGTAAGGTACTGTAATAGATACATTATTGAATGGCAGGAAACCCTTTGCATCCAAAGTGTATCATAGAATATGGCACAATTTCAATAAATAGGCAGGCAAAGGAGGTACCGCATGGTCTGACCCTCCAACATCCTCTGTCCTAGATTTTCTTTGACAGATTTGACATGGGATTTAGCCTCAGTACTCTTAATGTACACATTTCAGCCTTCTTGTTATTAATAAAAGAGAACTTTTAGAGGACCGGCAAGTTAGGCCTTTTCTCCATCCATTTAAAAAAAGAGATGGCATGGAAATAAATACAGAAAAAGAGTTGGAACAGGCTAAATGAAAATCTCAGTCAAAACACAAAAAAATAATATATATATAAACAATTGGATAAACCTTAAAATAGTCTTAAAGTAAATTTCAAAGATCTATAGTGACAACCAGGTGATTGAAGGGGGAAAGGGGAGATCATCCCAGGCTCAGGTGCATGTAGTCAAAATCTGTAGAAGAGTAGAAGTGCACACAGACAGGCCTCTATGGAGTAGTACATTTAATTCAATGCTAAAATCAATTGCACAGTAACAGTAATGCTCTCACAATGTAAAAAGATTCTGCTACTGGTCCTGATGAAGTAAGGGGAGACCTTATGAAATGCGTTGGCGAACGATCAGTTTGCAACCAAAGCTAACAAGTACAGCTAACAGCTGTGGAGGCAGAAAAAACAATGTGGGATGCTTGCATGCAGGGACTCCTCTAAGGACTCCACATACTGTACTGTACATAAGCTTTAAAGACTTTTAACATTGTGAGAGCATTACTTTTACTGTGCAATAGATTTTAAACTTTTTTTAAAGGTATCACACCATCTCTTCTATAGATTATGGATAAGAATACAATATGAAAAGTGGCAGATTCAGCTATTACAGGTGACATACTGTAGTATTCAGTGCTATAATATAAACAATAACAGAGTTCTACACTTGCAAAGCACTGTTTTATAAAACACCCAGTAGGTTTTATCTCTATGTTGACTGCAACTGTACATACAAAGAATATGAAATTGTGAAAGAATTTTGCACCAGCATAAAATATACTGTATGTAGCTTATTTGGTGAAAATGTATTCATGTGACCGAGGAAATCTACTGTAATTTCATGGTACATCAAACTGCAAAATAGTCTTTGCTTTAGCGTTTAATATTTTTTGTTGGAAATTATTCATTCCCATTTTTAGAAACAACTTTTGTTAACAATGGCTAGCATTCTTTATGAGCAATACACTTCTTTCATATATTTTCTGCCTAGCCAGAATCAGTGGTGTAAGGATGAAATAGATTGCATTTTAATTTAGTTTCTCATCTGTGTTCATGTCAGGAGCTGATATCTCTGAATGTCAGCAACAACGGAGGTATGCATGACCTATTACCTAATCTGTTAAAATTTGAAGCTACAATTATTGGTTTTCTACTTTCAGTAACATTTCATTTCAATGCATTTCTCTTGTCAAAAGAATTTGCAGGATACTGAAAACACAAGCACAGGTAATGTAGTTTATGTATTTCGCAGGGATGGGCATACAGTATTTATTTTATTGAAGAAAAACTCAAATGGAGTGCCTATAAAAATGTTATATTATTAATATATTATAATTATAACTATGACAAATGAACTGCTTTCATTGTCTTCTACAGAGAAATGTGCTGCAGATTATCTACAGGTACATTTGGCTCCTAGGGCCTTATTTTATATCTGCCAAAGCAGTACATTTATATTCAGATATATTGTCATCTGACAATAGGGAGTGTCAAATGAAAATCTCTGCTTCAGCATATGTAGAATAAGGCCCTTAGGCCAAGATTCACTGAAGGTGGTAATATCAGTATTTAACTGATGGGTAGATTATCAGAGGTAAAGCAGTGATAAGCGGCTTTTTAACTTTTGTAGCCATGCATAACAATGTCTACAGTCATCTCTCCTGCTGGCAGCAAAACCTGGTAAGTTAAAGGAATGCCAGCAGTAATTATGGAGGTTTGCCCTCACATCTTGGTGAGGTGCCCAATGTATGGATGGGAGTGGCTACATGCTCTGAGTCCCTACTTAGTGACATCAGAGATGTGCCTGCTTCCTGAGGTATATAAGGCACTGCACTGCCTAAAGCTAGTGTGGTTGCTGCGGGTTGATGTTACAAGGTGAAGGTGAAGCAGCAAGTTCAAGGTGCCCACTAGTGCCGTAACTAGTGGCACCATTCTATAGCCAGCCAGAGAAGGCCAACTGTGTCCAGGGACCTGGCACAGGGTTGATCTCCCTGCGGGGAGAGGGAATCCCACTCCATTTGGAGGGCGTACCTTTTGAAGGGGAACACGGAGCAATGTGCGGCTGAGGCAATGATTGTGAGGGGCAGCTGGCCCTTATCACCACGCACAATAAATATGGCTTGTTCAACGAGAACCCCATGGTGTGAGTCTGCAATTACTCTCCAGGGGCCCTCACCACCAAGAAGGAGTTCCTCATCAGGACCATCTACCTGCATACGCATAGATCTTGATGAGGTGGAGGCGCTGCACGTGATGTAAGTAGGACTCGCACACACTACCTCAGCTACCTGTCTGGATTGACATCCCCGAATACCATCATGCGGGAGACTCAGGAGTCTTGTTGCCTACAGGTGCACCACCAGACCCGAACATGTAACGGGGGCTGGATAGACCACAGGGGCCAATGTGAGATTGGGTGGGTCAGACCAGACACGAACAAGCGTTACACTATGTTGATCTCAGCAATATTTTTAAAGCAGTGTGTGCAAATGAGCACAGAAATGAGTACTTCATGCCAAATTACATATTCACATGTTATTCACTAAAATTCTGATATTCCAAAGGTCAACCCATCACTACACGATCTCTTGGGCTACTGAAGGTTTCATATTTTCACATGCAAATGCTTTTTGTTTCATTTTAGGGAGTTCATGCCACCCTCTGTGATACAGTACCTGAAGGTATTCCTTTGCAATGCGTTAGTAGCCTCAGACATCATGAGGGTTAAATAATTTTCTGCCATAGGATTTTGTAGGAAATCCTATTAAATAATCTTATGGCAGACAAGTGTGATATCTCCTTCTAGCAAACAATTGTAAAATTATTCCTGATAAGTGCTGATTTCATTGAATTATCGCTTCACTGTATTGCCAGCGTGATTTATTGCAGAGTTAACACATTTTTCATGAATGCAAATAAGCTGGAAATCACAACCTATTTAAGAAAAAATCATTCTAGTTGAATACGGTAGTTATCCCAAATAATATTGCCACTTACAGATTTTTTAAATAATGCCCAATTTTACTGCAGCTATGTAGCCTGGAGCTCCCGTGGCTCCTGGAGACCCCTCTCCCTGGTAGCAGCACGGTCGCGGGTGCCGTCAGGGCCAGCGACGGACCCGACGGCTGCTTCCAAGGGTGGGGGCTGGAGCAGGGAGCAGCGCGTCTTCCCCTGCATGCGGCCGGTTTCCGGGGACGCGATCGAGCCGTTGCTAGGGCCACGATCGCGTCGCTAGGGTCCCAGCGGCTCACGGAGCAGGGAGACGCCATTGCAAAGTATGTTGTGCATGCGCAAGGGCTAGGAGCGCTGCGGGGGCCCACAAGGTAGCGCGCATGCGCAGATAGGAGCCCGCAAACCCTAGCCTACCAGGGAAGGCTCTGAGCAGGGACTACGAGTCCCATGAGCCTCTGCGTGCCCCACGTGATGCCAGGGAGCCAATATGGCTTAAGATGTCCCTGCAGAGTGGATACTTTTTGCGCGCTGATGCCACGGTAGTCAGTTGGAGCCAGGGAGCTGTGAGGGAAGGAAGGGTGCGGGGAGCGAGTGCAGCTCCTGCACCCAGATAGGTACCCACACCCCAGGTAGGTCCCAACTCCCCACAAGAGTAGTGGGTAATTGAGTAGGGACGGCCCAAGATAGGGACGCTGCCCTTAGTGTTAGTGTGCTGTCTTGTCAGGGTCACGGCTGTCAGTGCCGTGAGGTCTGACAGGCAGGCACAGTGTTGCGCAGCACGTTGGCTGCAAGCATCCAGTAGGTAACAGCTTGTTGCTGCAGGTGCTGGAACCAGTTAACTAATAGTCAGGACTGGGAAGAGTTAGGGGAGTGGGGCCGGTTATTAACCCCTGTAGGCCCCTAGGAGTTTCCCCCTAAGACATCGAGGTTGCTGTGCTGTAGGGACGGCCTATAGTACAGTATAGCCGCTAAGTCAATGAAGGGGTTAAGGCAGAATAGCATGTTTATTGGAGACATTTGCCCCCAATAAACATTGCAATAAACAACATACACCCCCTGTGTATTTAAAATACATAAACAACAATAAATACATTAAATACATATAGCACTCATCCATTTCCGGCTGCCACGATGAAGGCCATCCTCATCTTCATCCTGCTCATGCCCCCTCCGCTGCTGCAAAACAGACACAAGAATGAAAACATCCAATGTAATGTCCCCTAACCCCTTAATCACTATAGCGGTTATTAACCGCTACAGTCATTAAGGGGTTAACCCACCCTCACCCACCACTCGGGAGGCCTACATATCCTCCCACACTAACCCCTGACCCCGTGAGGCCTAACCACCCTCACCCACTACCCACAAGGGAGGCCTACCCACATACCGTTGGGGCCAATACCCCCCCGACCCCCGGTACCCACAATAAAAACAATACACTGCCCCACAATAAGCATCATTCTATTTATTAAATACATTACCCACCCCCTGTGCCCCCCCATAAATACATGATTTATCCTTTTACATAAAGGGTTCCTACCCCAGCTCCACGCGAGTCCCCGGCGGGCTGCAATTCATCGTGGCAGCCGGACATGGGTGAGTACTATATGTATTTAATGTATTGATTGGTGTTTATGTATTTAAAATGGGCACATTCACTATTATCCATTTGTGGATAATAGTAATTGTGGCCATTACTATACTGTATGTGTTAAGGGGGGGGGGGGTATTTCTTTATAAGTATGTATGTGTTTTGACATTAATTTGGGGGGGGGGCACATAATTGGTACTGCAGGTCTGCGGGTAACACCCGAGGGCCCCGCCGGCCTATAGTATCATGGATGTGCATATATGTGTATATTAGGGGTTATAGGGGTTGTTGGGATTATATTATATATACATCAAATCCATTTTAGCATCAAGCAGATTAAAAAGTGTAGAAGACATCTATGACAGTAAAAACCATTCAAATGGCAACTTTTATTGTAAACGTAGCAGATGTATCACTTGTAAACATCTTAACACATCTAATTCTATTGTATCTACTTCAAATGGATCTACTCATTCCGTCCAGGGTCACATCAATTGTTTTTTGGGGAGGTACCTGGGCGCTATCTCAGTGTGTCTTATTTGATGTGTGGAAGTGTGAGGAGAATGGTATTATACTGCCTTTAAGTGATTTTCAGGTGATGTCCTCTTGTGACTCGGAACCCCAGCAGGATCTATCCAGGACCTTGTAGGCAATGAATACAAAAAGGGGGGATTGGGGAGCACAATAGTTGGAAACAGGCAACGGTATGGATCTAATAAAAGCTTTTAAGGTGAAGCAGTTGTTACCATGGGCAATTTAGGTAGCTCAGGTTGCTAATATCTAATTGGAAGGGAAAACACACATAGGTTTGTATGTATGAGTTGGTAAGATAAAAGTATATATAACTTACACGGCCTTGTGTAAGCTCAGTCACATCAAGGTTTCTTTGGGAATCCCGTGTTCTGCCGTTGATGCTTTTCTCCTTGCGGTGTAGATACTTCTTCTTGTTGTCTATGCCGCTATCTTCATTAGTTCAGGGTGCCGCTCCAGGGGGATTTCCTCTCGTGTAAATAGAGAAGGGGGATAGGATTAAAACATATGCATATATACGTCAATGGGGGGGAAGGGTAACGTGGCTATAAACCACTGGGCAAAGTGATAATCTAGCACTCACACAGGCTAATGTGAGTGTGTTCTTATCTTGGTATCTTGCTCATGTAGGGGTATTACCCGATCAGAGGCAAGTGATGTAAGGATGGGGTACAAGGGTATAAATAGTGAAAATATAACTCAATACTCACACGGGCCAGTGTGAGTACACACTCCTAGCGGTATCTTTCTTCTTCTGTTCCTGATACAGCTAGTAGTGAAGATGGAATTAACACATACAAAGGACACTAGGGTCTTCAGGGTAAAACTAATTTTAATGAAAATAAAACAACACAGAAAGATAAAAAACAGAAACCAAACGTTTCTGTGGGACAGTAAAAGCAAGGGGGGGGGGGACAGTGGGGTGTATGGTGGTAGGGGGTCTCCCCTTCCGCGTCCGGATGGGGAGCTACAACTACACCTCTGTCTCCTCTGTGTTATGCTGCAAAGTGTTCCAGATGAAAGAGCAACGCGTTTCGTCCAAGTACTGGACTTCCTCAGGCTCTGTAGATGTGGTCTTGCTGTTCCCAGCCTCTTTTATGCCAGGTTTGGCCAATCCTGGCCTTGGTGTGGTCTCCGTCCCGTTTTCTGATGCGACGGGACGTCGCCATCTTGTAGAGTTGCGCGCGCATCCCATCTTCTGTTGGTGTCGCGCGTGTGAGTAATTCAAGTCACTAATAAAGTTTTTCGTTATTGAGGAGTCGCATGTCTTGCTGGCATAAGCAAAGCAGCCCCATATCCTTAGTAGTGTCCGTGGATGTCTCAATAAAGTTTGGTATTATAAAAAAATTTGGTATTGTGAAAATGGGGAAGGGAAAGTTGCGCACGCAGTCCCCTGCATACTGCGTAGTTGTGTGCCCTGTTGAGGGTCTCTAGGTGTTCTCCTTATCGACCGGATGTCTTTGAATTTCAGAAGGTATAAAAGTGACGTGGAAGGTGTCAAAAAATGCCTCCGATGGTGGCTACATTAGCATTGATAAATATAACGTGCCATAATCCTCAAAATGTGTAAAAAATACAAAAACAGAAAAAATAAGAAAAAATAAAAACTTTCTATGGTAACTAAAACATGTGTTACGTTTTATGTGATCAATAAAGTTATAAGTGTGTGAGAGTCTTCTCTGAAGTGGATTTCTATACAAAGTAATAAATATATCTAATTATTTTGAAATATTGTGTAATTCAAATGCTGATGTCTTTAAAATTAAGATTATGTGAAAGTGATAAATATTATAGTGTAGGTTAAGTCAAAGAGTAATAAATATATACAATTAATGTGTTGGTAAAAGTGTTTGGGATGTTGAGAGTGCAGGGGGTTAATATAATAAAATTGAATTAATTTGCCTGGTTATAATAAACAATGGTAATCAAACAATATAATGTGGGTTGCTTCAGAGATAAAAATTATTAGAATGTGTAAGGTGCATAGTGATAGATGTTACTTTGATGGGTTTTAGGTTAAGCTACCTATTGTGTATTAATAAAAGTGATAGTAATAAAAATAGTAGTGGAATGATATACTAATGATGGTAGTGAATAACATACTACATTAACTAAAGTGGCAGATCATCTCCTATGTAGATGAAGCTTGTAGGTAAAAAGACATACATTAAATGTGTACTAATCGAATCTAAACCCCCCCATTAGGGAGGCAGGTGGAATTGATAGTGCCTGAAAAGTTAAAAATGAAAAGGCAAGGAATGGATAAAATGCGATATCTAGAAAAATGAAAAAATACATATAAAAGAATACATATAAAAGAATACATATAAAAGAATGACTGGAGAGATACCAATGCACTAAAAGATGATCTCTTTCCCGGTGCAAATTAAAAATGGTATGCTGTAAAATAAAATAAAATAAAATACCATGAAATAGGATGAGAGTCTGTGGTCTCAAAAGGCGATCAAAAAAAGTGCAGTCTAAGCCTGAAATTAAAATGTTGAGGGAAATTTCAGAGCCTTGGGCAGATGCATCTGTGGTTGAGGAAAAAAAAAGCAAGTTAGTGATTGCCTTGGACTAATCGTAAAAAGTGTTCAGGGAAGGGATATGCGGGCCATAGTCTGGGGTATTGGGTGCTCACATAAATGCCCCCAGATCTATGTCTATATTGAGTCCTCTGGGTGTTAGTGTCTTTAATTTGTATATCCAGAAGGTTTCTCGTTGACATAGCTTACGCAACCGGTCCCCACCTCTCCAGTTAGCGTCAACCCTCTCTATACCCTTATACGTAAGAAGATTTGGGTTGCCCTCATGGGATACGCTGAAGTGCCTCGAAACGCTGTGTGTCATTAGCTGCCTCTTTATATTCCCCATGTGTTCCAGTATGCGGACTCGCAAGGGTCTCGAAGTGCGGCCCACGTACTGGAGTCCACAGGGGCAGGACAATAAATAAACGATGTAGTCTGTGCGGCAGTCTAGATGTTGCTTTATCTTAAAAGTTTCTCTTGTCACATTCGACGTAAATTCCAGTTTGTTTCCCTTTGCTGCTTGCTTGCACGCTTTGCAATTAAAACAGCTATGGAAACCTTTTACTGGGGGTAGCCAGGTATGAGTTTTGGGTTCTTCTTTTTTGAAGACGCTGGGTGCTAGTTGGAGTTTAATGCACGGCGCCTTTCTGAAAATAACTTTTGGGACGCTGGGGATATTGTCTTTGAGGACAGGGTCTTGTAATACCACATGCCAATGCTTTTTTATTATTTTTTGAATTTTCATGGCATCTGTGTTATAGGTGCTAATTTGGAATTGTGTGTTGCCCTGTTTTGCTTTTGAAATCAGCATGTCGCTACGCGGTAGTGCGTTAGTTTTAGCTACTGCTGATTCTATGAGTTCCGAAGGGTAGCCTCTTTCGTGAAATCTGCCTTTCAATATTTCGGCTTGGTCTCTAAAGGTGCTGTCGTCAGTGCAGTTTCTCCGGACTCTCCGAAACTGACCAAATGGTATGTTATCTAACCACTTTGGGTGGTGGCAACTAGTGGTCAGTAAAAAATTGTTGGCATCCGTTGGCTTAAAGAATGTTTTTGTTTTTATTTCTGTGTTCTCTATATATATGTTTAGGTCCAGGTAGTTAATATTGGTCTTACTTTGTTCGGATGTAAACTCTACATTGATGTTATTTTGGTTAATATGTGTAATGAAATCCCTCAGTTTTAAATCGTCCCCCTTCCATATAAACAGTACGTCGTCTATATAGCGATGCCATGAGACCAGGTTTGCGCTAAAGGGGTTATTGGACCAAATGTTGGCTTCTTCCCAGTCCGCTAGAAAGATATTTGCGTAACTGGGCGCAAACCTGGTCCCCATCGCGGTTCCGCACATCTGGAGGTAGAATTGACCATTAAACCAGAAGACATTATGCGTTAGGATGAAATTAATACTATCAAGGATAAAATTGCGCTGTTCTTCCGGGATATTGGTGTCCTGACTGATGACATTTTCTACAGCTTTGAGACCGTCTGTGTGTTGGATGCATGTATACAAAGACTTCACGTCGCAAGTGGCTAGCGTGAAGTCTTCCTGCCAGATTACATCTTTGAGGAGGTTTATGACCTGAGTGGTATCTTTAAGGTATGATCTCCCTCTGGTTGCATATGTCTGCAAATAGAAATCCAAATACTCTGATAGGTTTTGGGTTAGGGACCCGATGCCCGATATTATGGGTCTACCAGGTGGCTTCTCCATGCACTTGTGTATTTTAGGCAAAAAGTAAAAAACCGGTAGAATGGGTTTCTCCTGGTGTAAATAGCCCCATTCTTTATCGTTGAGGATTCCTAAGTGTTTTCCTTTTATCCAAAATCCTATCTAGTTCCTGTTTGTGAATATTGGTGGGGTCATTCCTTAATTGTTGGTATGTGGTTACATCTCCCAATATTCTATTGGCCTCTAATAGATAGTATTCTGTGTCCATCACCACCACACCTCCTCCCTTATCCGCTGGTTTGATGGTGATGGACCTATTGTCTGCCAGTTCCCTTAGAGCTGTTGTTTCTTCTTTGCTAAGGTTACTCCTAGGGTTCTTTTTATCATGTGCCAGTTTTTCCAAATCCTCTAAGATCAATTGGTGGTACACCTCAAGGTAATGTCCCTTACTGCCAGTGGGATTGAACTTTGACCTTTCCTTTAATCCTGAATGGACAAAGTTCACTCTCTCTTCCCCTGCCACTATGGGTGTGTAAGGGTATCTCTAGTAACTGCATCCCTATTTAGAAAGAATCTTTTCATGGTTAGATTTCTCAGAAATTTATTCGCATCCATGAACATTGCGAAGCCACTCGGTTTTGTTGTGGGTGCAAAGTTGAGGCCCCTGGCTATAACAGCATGTTGTGTATCTGTTAATGTAGTTTTACTAATATTGAAAACTCCTTTTATCTTTGATATTTCTTTTGGAGCCCTCCTTC
The DNA here is from genome assembly GCF_040206685.1 of Ascaphus truei. Taxonomy (NCBI): domain Eukaryota; kingdom Metazoa; phylum Chordata; class Amphibia; order Anura; family Ascaphidae; genus Ascaphus; species Ascaphus truei. The sequence goes on along the minus strand of NC_134484.1, from coordinate 434,746,263 downwards.
TCCCTCTCTTTCCTCTCTTTCTCTTTTCTGTCCTTTCTTCCTTTCCTCCGTGTCTAATTCCGCTAAAGCTGTGAATTTGTTTTTTAACGGAGGGGGGGGGGGGGGTGTGGTGTACTTTGCTCTAAAAAAGCCACTGATGCTCCATTTTTTGTTCTTTCCCATACAGGGCTCCTCATGGGTGATCTACTTGTACGCATTGACCTTTCTGGTTCCCTATCTCTATGCCTTGAGTGGTCTCTTCTGTCTCTAAAATGTTCCCTTTCCCCTCTCCATGGTGGTCTTTCCCTTTTATCTTCCCTTTCATGGTATGGTCTATTATCCCATCCCTGTCGTCTTTCCTGACTTTGGTGATCCCTTCGATATTGGTCCCTTCTATCTCTGTGGTCATATCTCCTGTCCCCCTCCCAGAAGTGCCGTGGCCTTTCTTGGTGATAGTTTCTATGGGGAAAAAAGGTTTCCCTCTCATGTGGTGGTCTTGATCGTTCTCTCTCCCTTCTATTACTATCTCTTCTTCTTTCTGGACTTTTTCTCTCTACTTTTGGGGGTGACTTTCTCGCTCGTTCTTGATTTTCTATGCGGTTGACGGTTTTAGTGTCTGTGGAGTTAGTTCTAGGCCTCCTCGGTGTGTGTGCACTGCCATCTCTACCTTTCTCGTAAGTTTTGTTTATTCCACTTTTGTCCCATTTCTTGTTGTTGGTGTATACTCCCCCTGTGTAGTCATCCTCATCCCTTTTGAATTTTTTATTTTTAGAAATGATTAAATTCCTTTCTATTATGTCTATTTCTGTAGATAATTTTTTGTTCCTTTCGTGGAATGTACTACAATGTTTTAGAGGTTCCAATTTAGTTCTTATCCCATTAATATCTTCATCTAGTTTCTTAAGAGTAATCTGATGGTGTTCGATTAGTAGTCTTATGAGGTCATTGCCACAGGTGTCTAATATGGTCTCCCACCTTACCGTAAATTCAATTTCCTCTAGATCGAAGGAGGCTTTCTTACTAACTCTTAGGCCTCTTGGTATTCGTTTGGCCTTAATATACTCCTCTAAATAGGCTTTATCTAGTAGTTTTTTAATCTCCTTTTTTAGTAGTTTATCTAGTAAATCAAATTCCTCATTAATAATTTCCGAGTCATCTCTCTCTTCAGTTATCTTCATAATGCTCTCCATATCCTTATCCCGTAATAATCTTTTTTCGAAGATATTAGGGGTGGTTACTGTGGTTTCCATTTCTGTGGTATCCACTTCTATAAACGTGGTTTCTAGATCGGGATCAGTGATATTTGAATCTGATTCCATATTCTAGGGACCAGTTCTCAGATGGTGAGAAGAGCTGCCTACAGGTAGTTTGGATAATGGGTAAGTTGTTTGGGGAGGTACCCGGGCGCTATCTCAGTGTGTCTTATTTGATGTGTGGAAGTGTGAGGAGAATGGTATTATACTGCCTTTAAGTGATTTTCAGGTGATGTCCTCTTGTGACTCGGAACCCCAGCAGGATCTATCCAGGACCCTTGTAGGCAATGAATATAAAAAGGGGGGATGGGGGAGCACAATAGTTGGAAACAGGCAATGGTATGGATCTAATAAAATCTTTTAAGGTGAAGCAGTTGTTACCATGGGCAATTTAGGTAGCTCAGGTTGCTAATATCTAATTGGAAGGGAAAACACACATAGGTTTGTATGTATGAGTTGGTAAGATAAAAGTATATATAACTTACACGGCCTTGTGTAAGCTCAGTCACATCAAGGTTTCTTTGGGAATCCCGTGTTCTGCCGTTGATGCTTTTCTCCTTGCGGTGTAGATACTTCTTCTTGTTGTCTATGCCACTATCTTCATTAGTTCAGGGTGCCGCTCCAGGGGGATTTCCTCTCGTGTAAATAGAGAAGGGGGATAGGATTAAAACATATGCATATATACGTCAATGGGGGGGAAGGGTAACGTGGCTATAAACCACTGGGCAAAGTGATAATCTAGCACTCACACGGGCTAATGTGAGTGTGTTCTTATCTTGGTATCTTGCTCATGTAGGGGTATTACCCGATCAGAGGCAAGTGATGTAAGGATGGGGTACAAGGGTATAAATAGTGAAAATATAACTCAATACTCACACGGGCCAGTGTGAGTACACACTCCTAGCGGTATCTTTCTTCTTCTGTTCCTGATACAGCTAGTAGTGAAGATGGAATTAACACATACAAAGGACACTAGGGTCTTCAGGGTAAAACTAATTTTAATGAAAATAAAACAACACAGAAAGATAAAAAACAGAAACCAAACGTTTCTGTGGGACAGTAAAAGCAAGGGGGGGGACAGTGGGGTGTATGGTGGTGGGGGGTCTCCCCTTCCGCGTCTACCTCAACAGGGCACACAACTACGCAGTATGCAGGAGACTGCGTGCGCAACTTTCCCTTCCCCATTTTCACAATACCAAATTTTTTTATAATACCAAACTTTATTGAGACATCCACGGACACTACTAACAATATGGGGCTGCCTTGCCTATGCCAGCAAGACATGCGACTCCTCAATAACGAAAAACTTTATTAGTGACTTAAATTACTCACACGCGCGACACCAACAGAAGATGGGATGCGCGCGCAACTCTACAAGATGGCGACGTCCCGTCGCATCAGAAAACGGGACGGAGACCACACCAAGGCCAGGATTGGCCAAACCTGGCATAAAAGAGGCTGGGAACAGCAAGACCACATCTACAGAGCCTGAGGAAGTCCAGTACTTGGACGAAACGCGTTGCTCTTTCATCTGGAACACTTTGCAGCATAACACAGAGGAGACAGAGGTGTAGTTGTAGCTCCCCATCCGGACACGGAAGGGGAGACCCCCTACCACCATACACCCCACTGTCCCCCCCCTTGCTTTTACTGTCCCACAGAAACGTTTGGTTTCTGTTTTTTATCTTTCTGTGTTGTTTTATTTTCATTAAAATTAGTTTTACCCTGAAGACCCTAGTGTCCTTTGTATGTGTTAATTCCATCTTCACTACTAGCTGTATCAGGAACAGAAGAAGAAAGATACCGCTAGGAGTGTGTACTCACACTGGCCCGTGTGAGTATTGAGTTATATTTTCACTATTTATACCCTTGTACCCCATCCTTACATCACTTGCCTCTGATCGGGTAATACCCCTACATGAGCAAGATACCAAGATAAGAACACACTCACATTAGCCCGTGTGAGTGCTAGATTATCACTTTGCCCAGTGGTTTATAGCCACGTTACCCTTCCCCCCCATTGACGTATATATGCATATGTTTTAATCCTATCCCCCTTCTCTATTTACACGAGAGGAAATCCCCCTGGAGCGGCACCCTGAACTAATGAAGATAGCGGCATAGACAACAAGAAGAAGTATCTACACCGCAAGGAGAAAAGCATCAACGGCAGAACACGGGATTCCCAAAGAAACCTTGATGTGACTGAGCTTACACAAGGCCGTGTAAGTTATATATACTTTTATCTTACCAACTCATACATACAAACCTATGTGTGTTTTCCCTTCCAATTAGATATTAGCAACCTGAGCTACCTAAATTGCCCATGGTAACAACTGCTTCACCTTAAAAGCTTTTATTAGATCCATACCGTTGCCTGTTTCCAACTATTGTGCTCCCCCATCCCCCTTTTTATATTCATCACATCAATTGTTTAACCAGCTTTGTGGTTTATGCCATCATGTGCCCATGTGGGCTACAATATATTGGCCGGATGGCGAGAGCCCTAAGCACTAGATTTTTAGAACATTGTAGGAACATTATACATGGGCTACAAACACATAGTCTGTCACGTCATTATCAACTAAAACATAATCAAGATCCAGTAACACTCAGAATAATGGGTATAGAAAATATAAAATCAACCCTACTGAGTGGTGACAGACATAAAAGCCTCAACCTACGTGAAACATACTGGATTTACGTTCTAAATACTCTAAGTCCATCCGGTTTAAACGACTGCATAGATGTCAGTACGGTCATCTGAGAGGAGCTTCTCTTAGGGCATTGATATAGAGGTCAGGGTTGAACATGCTTGGCATGTTCCCTCCTTATCTGTCTCGAGCAGTGTCCTTCCAGGTCTGTTCATTTCTAAAAAGTTATATTCAATCAAATTCACTCATGACACATAGTAATGTTTTATAATAATTACAATTAATATAAGTCATTTAGAAATAATAATAAAAACACATATTCATTTGACACAATAAGTAAGTTTTATTAAAAATTTAAAAAAGAATAATATAAGAATATATTATCAATTAATAAACACACATACACATATATTATATAAAAACTAGAATAGAGTTAATATTAATTATTATTAATTTTTATATTAACAATTGTTTGCACCAATTTTTCACATTAAGGTTTTCTTTTCAATTTATTATATTTCCTTTGGATATAATTAATCATTGGTACACATTCATGGTTCACATTAATTGATAAGTTCACATAACAATAGATACTCTTTGCCAGCATGGACACATAAGCCGTTATGCATTTGCTGTTCATTTTGTCATGCAGGTGACTGTGGGATACAAAGTCTGAGTTAGCCAGTTCTCCCGGTTTTCCTGCAAAAAAGAAGGATATTTAATTAAAACATCTTTATTAACCCTCTACAATTAGGTCAATCAGATACACAAGATGGGGTCAATCGTTCTCCTATCATTTTAAATCATAAAATTATATACACTTAATCATTTGAACATCCCAATTCACTTTTCATAGTGTGGTCTTTTCTTCCTTTCAACAATATAGTTGTATTATATAAATCCTAATTGCCCATGTCTGAGTTCACATGTCTATCAATTTGGGGTAGGCATGGGACACAGGCATTTAGGATTTTATTTCTAATCGTATCAATTATATTACCTATTGTTCATCATTGTTATTCATTGTTTCATATGGTCGTTAATATGTAGGTAGCTATCATTCCTGTCTGTAACGGATATCAACAATCAGAACACCAATGGGTTTTTTTTCAACATATATCTTGGGGTTGAATGCCAATTAGGGATAATTTGAATTGAATATTCACCCATAATCTCATTATATCAGTTATTAATGCGGATATGGGAAATTAATCCCTGTAGGTGCTACAAATGTCTCTGCAGTATTGTGCAATATAGCGTTGAAATCCAGGAAAGAGTTAACTTCATGTGCAGTATACAGGCATTGAATGCTCACTTGATAGCCATATTATAGGATAATGTAAAGAGTGGTATGCAGGCACCACAGTGGGTGTGTGAAATGTACACTCACTGAAGAGAGCACACCCCACACCCACTTATGGGACAGCACCCCTCAACCCATAGGCATGAGACAATATAAAGCCATGAATGATGGAACTGCAGTAACAGAAATAAATAACTCACGAATCCTTCCTGGACAGGTATAGCGTGTCTCCTTCCGGTATGATGAATCCAAGTTGAGAAAAAGAGTGGTGGAGCACTGCTGTAAAAATAAAGGGCTGGAGGCTGCTGACAAGTAAAAATGCTTTAATTTAAGGCATGAGTAGACTGGGCTACAAAAAAGGAAGATATATCTAACGCGTTTGAAGTGTTTAAATATTGCAAAGTGTATAGGACATTGGTTGTCTTCTTTCAATTTATTGTAATACCAATTGAGTATATTCAAGTGTTTTTAATTTTCAGTAATTAACCAGTAGTTGGTTTGATTAACATACACCTGTATAAATAGCATGACGTACTTCCGTCACATATCCCCTGATGAAATCACCGTGAGAGGGATGAAACGCGTAGGGAAGAGTTTTTTTAAGCTATTGAGAATTCATTCACTCACCGTTAACTGCTAATGCACCACGGACGCTCTTGGGACATTTTGCTTGCTGCCGGGTCTCACATCCGCCTTTGCGGAGTCACACTTACCATACCTCCCATCCGGATACTGCTGTGAGGGTGGTGGACTTCCGGGTCATGCTGTGAAGGGCTGTGCAGTTCCTGTACCTCTACTGGACGATGGTTCAAAGAAGCTGGGACTTCACAGAAGGAGAGAGTGGCGTGCAAGTGGAGCAACATCGTTGTGCAGTTGGCGAATGAGTATACTCATTACATGCTTTTACCTTTTATCTGTTTGTGAGTTTAAATGTGTTGGATCTACCATTTTTTATTAAATTGTATTATTTCATGCTGCACTAGGATCGGCGCTTTCTTTTCTTGTTGTTCACAGATTTCTGGGAGGTCGTTGGTCCTTGCGGAGAGCAGCCAGATCCTAATCCATGAACCCTTTTTCTATTTTTATTTTTTACATTTTTTTGTGTGTTTCTCATAACACATATTTTTTAATCAATCTACTGTATTTTGGTCGCAACATAATATTTTATATTTCTCTCAAATGGTATAGCATGATAGTCAGTAGCTTTTAATATTCAGCTATTTTATTACATACATTTAATTCATATTTTTGTGTATTTTTATATATTATTAGTGTGTAGTTAATCAGCCATCACAGGTTCTTATCATTTTTTTTACATTCTATTACTGCTGACGTTAGATTAGTACTTTTTAAATTAGATATCCAGTGTTAGATTCACACCTGAGGAGCGCAGTCTTTTTTCTGTTTATATATATATATATATATATATATATATATATATATATATATATATATATATAAATATATAACAACAAAAAAACAATATGAAGTAGCGCCGCTAAATAACCCAGTTAATTATAGATATTAATAGGAGAGACAGTAGCTAATTGGATAGGCTTGAAGGGGCAGCTAGAGTAGGCTGATACACTATGATAGAACTTTAAAAAATATAATAGCAATACAATCTCCTGACAATAAACCCTAAAGAAAAAATAAAAATCTAAGAAATATATTTAATAAGTAAAAAATAGAAAAAATTGTCAAAAAATATAAAAATGTAATAAAAAACCTTCAATACATAAAGTCCTGTTCCAGTGGCAATGTCTTTGGTTTCTTGCAGCCCGTTTCAAAGGGATCACCAGTCCCTAATGATATCTAGAAAAAAGGAAAGAGAAAGAAACAGGCGCACACCTAGTGCATTACCACAATAAAAATGTATTGAATGAACATGTAAGCCAGGAGAGCAGCACATGGGAGCCAAAGTTCTACAGTCAACCTGCAATAGTGCTTGTGGGCAAATGGCGGCCAGAATCTCCCGGCTTACAACCTCATACATTTGCTATACTGGAGGTGTCTGTTTCCTGGAGGGACCAATAAGATGGTACACTGAAGGCGAAGGACCCCTCTTCCGGTTCCGGTTTCACGGAGTTGATCCACGTGACTACGCCATTGATTGCGGACGGACGCTGGTGATCGAGCTGCATGGCACATGAGAGCCTATCTCATACACGCCTATATTTGCTGTACTTTTGTGAGTGGGCATTTGTTAGATTTTATGTTCATTCAATACATTTTTATTGTGGTAATGCACTAGGTGTGCGCCTGTTTCTTTCTCTTTCCTTTTTTCTATATATAAATATATATATATATATATCTTTATTTATTTATATTCATTTATTTATTTATTTATTTAGATATATTTATTTATTTATTTAGTGTGGAGCTGCTGTGTGTGATTATTTTTTATTGTGGGTAGCGGGTGTGGGTGAAGGGGGTATTAGCCACAACGGTGGTTGTTTAGGGCTTGCAGGTGGGTAGCGGGAGGGCTTAACCCCTTCATGACCGTAGCGGTATTAACTGGTCTCATTTGAAATAAATTATCAAAAAACAGATTACTTGGGTTCAACAAAGACTTTAAACTTAAGAAAGGCAGATTTTAATAAACTGAGGTCTAATCTAGTAGTAATACAATGGGATGATGTTTTTGCAGGGGAAAATGTAGAAGATAAATGGGCAGTCTTTAAAACATTGTTTGAAAAGCACACTTATCAGTGTATACCCTTGGGTAATAAGTATAAAAGAAAAAAGTCAAAACCAATGTGGCTAAATAAACAGGTAGGGGAGGAAATGGACAAGAAGAGGAAGGCGTTTAGATTCTTTAAGTCAGAAGGGACGGAGACATCGTATAAGAATTATAAGGAATGTAACAAAAATTGCAAAAAGGCAATTAAATTAGCAAAAATGGATAATGAAAAAAGGATTGCAATAGAAAGTAAGGTCAACCCTAAAAAGTTCCTTAATAACAAAAAAATGAGAAAAGAAAATATAGGACCCTTTCAGTGTGAGATGGGTAGGCAGATTATTGGAGATAAGGAAAAAGCAGAGGTATTAAGCAAATTCTTTGCCTCTGTGTTTACCAGGGAAGAATCAAGTTCAATAGTAGCGCCGCAGGAGGAAGCCACAACCTCCATATTAATGAACAATTGGTTAACTGAGGAAGAAGTTCATAAGCGACTTGAAAAAATTAAAGTAAATAAGGCACCTGGCCCCGATGGCATACATCCAAGAGTTCTCAAGGAGTTAAGCTCAGTAATAGCAAACCCATTATATTTAATATTCAAGGACTCCATTTCCACAGGCTCAGTACCACAAGATTGGCATAAAGCAGATGTGGTGCCTATATTTAAAAAGGGAGCTAGATCACAACCGGGAAATTACAGACCTGTAAGCCTGACTTCAATAGTAGGGAGACTACGTGAAGGTTTATACGGGATAATATTCAGGAATACTTAATGGAAAACAAAATTATTAGTATTAGTCAGCATGAATTTATGAAGGACAGATCTTGCCAAACTAACCTTATTTGTTTCTTTGAGGAGGTAAGTAGGAATTTAGACCAGGGTAATGCAGTTGATGTGGTCTACTTAGATTGTGCAAAGGCTTTTGATACGGTTTCACACAAGAGGTTGGTGTACAAAATAAAGAAAATTGGACTCAGTAATAATATATGCACCTGGATTGAAAACTGGTTAAAGGACAGACAACAGAGGGTTGTCATAAATGGAACTTTTTCAGGTTGGGCTAAAGTCGTGAGTGGAGTACCGCAAGGATCGGTACTGGGGCCCCTGCTTTTTAACTTGTTTATTAATGACCTTGAGGTTGGGATCGAGAGCAAAGTCTCCATCTTTGCTGATGATACTAAATTGTGTAAGGTAATAGAATCAGAGCAGGATGTAATTTCTCTTCAGAAGGACTTGGAGAGACTGGAAACGTGGGCAGGTAAATGGCAAATGAGGTTTAATACAGATAAATGTAAGGTTATGCATTTGGGATGCAAGAATAAAAAGGCGACTTACAAATTAAATGGAGATATATTGGGGGAATCCTTGATGGAGAAGGATTTAGGAGTGCTTGTAGACAGCAGGCTTAGCAATAGTGCCCAATGTCATGGAGTAGCTGCAAAGGCAAACAAGATCTTATCTTGCATCAAACGGGCAATGGATGGAAGGGAAGTAAACATAATTATGCCCCTTTACAAAGCATTAGTAAGACCACACCTTGAATATGGAGTACAATTTTGGGCACCAATCCTAAGAAAAGACATTATGGAACTAGAGAGAGTGCAGAGAAGAGCCACCAAATTAATAAAGGGGGTGGACATTCTAATTTATGAGGAGAGGCTAGCTAAATTAGATTTATTTACATTAGAAAAGAGGCGTCTAAGGGGGGATATGATAACTATATACAAATATATTCAGGGACAATACAAGGAGCTTTCAAAAGAACTATTCATCCCACGGGCAGTACAAAGGACTCGGGGCCATCCCTTAAGGTTTGAGGAAAGGAAATTTCACCAGCAACAAAGGAAATGGTTCTTTACAGTAAGGGCAGTTAAAATGTGGAATTCATTACCCATGGAGACTGTGATGGCAGATACAATAGATTTGTTCAAAAAAAGGTTGGACATCTTTTTAGATGGGAAACGTATACAGGGATATACCAAATATGTATACATGGGAAGGATGTTGATCCAGGGATTAATCTGATTGCCAATTCTTGGAGTCAGGAAGGAATTAATTTTTCCCCTTAATGGGGTTTTTTGTTTGCCTTCCTCTGGATCAATAAGTAAGTATAGATATAGGATAAAGTATCTGTTGTCTAAATTTAGCACAGGTCGAACTTGATGGACGTACGTCTTTTTTCAACCTCATCTACTATGTAACTATGTAACTATGTAACTGCTACGGTTGTGAAGGGGTTAAGTACACCCGCAACCCCCCCGCAAGCCCTAAACAAACAACAAGGGCCAAATATCCCCTTCACCCATCCCCGCTACCCACAATAAAGCTGGCACGGTGGGTTAAACCCTTCATTGCCTTAGCGGTTAGCCGCTAAGATAATGAAGTGGGCTGTACATGCATTTTTCCTGCCTCGGATGTGTGCCGGGGTAGTCTGGTGCTGGTATCAGCTCCGGAGACCCCCGACATCAATCACAGACAGGAAAAAGGTGTGATTTTTCTAAGTGTCGCCCTTGCCGATGCTCCTCCTCCACCAACTTACCAACTTTAGTTGGCGGGACGAATTGCCGAAAAACTCTCCATTGTGGTGTGCCGATCAGCAGCAAAAAGCTTATCGGGGCTACTTGAATTCAGCCGAGTTCAAAAAGTGCTGATAAGTGGCTTATCGGCACCCGTCTGCCAATAAGTTTTTATCGGCAATAAAAATTGCCGATTTTTCCCACTTATCGGCACTTACTGAATCGGAAGGGCAAATTTGGCGAAAAAATTGCGATAAACGGCTTTTCGGCGCTTACTGCATGAGGCCCTATATCTCAGTACAGCATCAGGTTTATATACCAGAAGTCACATCTTTTGGCCAATAAGCACTCAGAGTGAAGGAGCCAATGATAGTTGATGAAAGAAACCAGCAGAAGAGTCCTTGGGAACATCTGGCCCAGATTGTGTTTCCACTAGTGCTTCTTGGCAGCCACAACGTCCAGTTTTGTTGAGAAGTATATTTGTTGCACTATAGGTCGCAGTGTAGTTTTTTCTTTTAATATGTAGTAATGTGTTTACTAAGGAATACAGATTAAATGTAGGTGACAACTGTGAAATGACAATTGTAGGCCTAATTTATAAATACTGTACATATATACAGTATATAGATGTAGCCAGGTTCCCCTTTTACCTTCTGGTCCTCGGGGATGGGGACGTCCGCAGAGGTTCACGGGTGGCGCCGGAGCTGCGGACGGACCCAGTTAATGCAGGGAGACATGCCGTTAGAGGCTGTGGGCTGTTAGTGGGAGAGCCGGAACCCCGGTGCTCCGTGGTGTACCCGGCAAGTGGGGGCCGCCATTGTGAATGCGCAGTACGATCCCCGGACATCCGCAGTTGTGATAGCTTATGGCAGTCATTATCGGCTCCACAAGGGACTACACATCCCATCACAGGGGCTGCTGATCAATTGGGGCAGCACAGCCAATCAGGCTGCAGGATCCCTGGCAGGGAAGCCTTAGGTTGGTGTGAACCAGGGACCACGCCAGTCAGGAGCAGGACAGCAAGGGGTGAGGTAAGGTCCAGGGAGAAGTGCTCCACTGGACTAAGCCAGATATACCCACAGATCCCAGCTAGACCCCGACAATCATTTCACTTGTTGTTGTGCTGTATGGAAGGCCCCAGATAGGGACTCTTTCCCATTAGCACATTAGTGTTATTGATTGTACACTGGTGACGGATGCCACGCGGTGAGCTGCAGCCAACAGTCTGGGACCAGACCACAGGAATTCTGATAGACATTTAAAGGGACACACTCCAGCAGGAGCTCCCACCAGAGACAGATGCCTGAAGACAAGGGTGAGAGAGGATCCAGCAGATCGTGGCATGGGAACACTTTGCTGTTCGGCGGATCCATTAGCCAAGTCGGCCTTGTCTGGCTTAAGACCAGGAAGATATCTGAAGTGCACCAACGGCCATATACAGTGGGTAGTAATACTCCACACACACTCTTTGGGTGGGCCTGTCTCTGTGGACACAAGTGTGGTAAGATGCCCAGGGCACCTCAGTACTTTGGGGGGGGGGGTCCACCAGGGTTGTGTTACAGTGTGGGTACAACATTGTGGGGCCTTGCATTATTGTGTTATACTATATATACTATATATACTATATGTGCTGTTATATATACGTTGTATATACGTTGTGTGTGTGTTCAGTAAATACTGCTTATACTGTGTGTATTTACTGACTATATATTGGTCCTGTGAGGGGTTACCGTGCTGCTCTGGGATACCTCTCAGGTGGAAGTGCTGCAATCAGAGAAGCGAGACCACTCTAGGATCCAAGCGGCGGAGGCTTAGGACTTCTGTGAGCCACAGATAATGGCAGCACTGGTAGTTTCCCTTAGTCACGGGGAAAAGGGGCTACATTTGGAGGCGCTGCTGAAATCTCAGACCTGGGGTGCCTGAGATTTTAGTACCAAATTAGAGAACAATATTTGTACCATCCAAAGAAGAGGTCCTCAAATGGGCGTTAACTTCCACGAACTTCCACGAACTTCCCCGCCACGTGGTCACAGTGGGGGACGTCCCAGCCGACACGCCCCAGAGTGAAGTCTGTGATCGCCTAAGACAAATCCTCAGTCTAGCCGACACACAGCCCATAGCCGAAATTGGGACCCTACCTTCCGTTGGAGCATACAAAAGAAAAATACGTGCGCCTGGTGATCAATTCGTGAAAACACTCACCGTACAGGGGATTGACAAATAAATCAAAGTGTGATTGAAAAATAAATTAAAAAGAAATACACCTTAATGATATGAATAAAATTAAATCCTATAAATATATACACTTAAAACCAATAATGGGTTGTGTGACATGAACCATTAGGAGTGAGAGGGGTTGATTGTGGCTATAAAACAAAAAATGGCAAACGGAGCCAAAATGACCCAAACCGATAAGCAGCTTCCAATGCAAGTTACCCAAACCTTGCTAGATAAGGACAACAAACAAACAAACAAACAGGGAAGCGCTATATGAGTTTGGATTAAGGCCCAGCAGCCACTTTATGTTGAAAAACACTAGTATACAAATGGGTAAATCAATGGACTAACCCTCCAGGCGCTCAGAATAAAGCATAGTCCTGCTGGTGAGCAATGATACAATAAATCACATAGACCCCGGCTGTATTCAATCGTATAGCAGTATAGAAAATGTATCCTTCCCTCCAACCGGCTCACCAAGAGCACTATGAGGCTGGAACACGGGAAACTCACGTATAATACTTGATGTCCGGTCTTTCAAATTGCTGTGCTGTATGCTCCCGCTCCTCCTGGATAGGCTGGGGTCTCTCCGTCGCAGGATCTCGTTGCTTCACCGCCAACCCGCTGCCCGCCGATGCGGAGGGTGGTCACCTGACCGGCGGCATGGATGGTGCTTCTGAGTGACGTCACGGCAGACCCGACAGCCAGGAACACCCAGCAGTGACTCGGCGTGCAGGCGCGCAGTGAATCAGCATGAATAATCTCTTAGAAAAAGCTCACAGAAAAACAAAATATATAAAGAAAAATTGCATAGAAATAAAATAACATAACATTTTAGTAAATTGATACATTATTGATAAACATTAAAAAATCCCAATGTTTATATAAAAAAATTTGTTTATATAAAAAAAAAATTTTATATAAATTTTTTTTGGTTCAAAACACTAAACAACACACAAAGAGTATACATAAATCTTGAATTAATTTACTCAATTGGACAATTCATCATTGAGTTTTGTGATATTCCTCAAATTGGCCTTAAATATATAAATAAATAAATGGCATACAATAAAAATGTGCTAAAAGTACTATACAACACACAAAGAGTATGTTATTTTATTTCTATGCAATTTTTCTTTATATATTTTGTTTTTCTGTGACATGAACCATTACATGGGGGTTGTGTTGGTGTGCACTGATACACCCAGGGCGTGATATTGTTAACTCATTGGAAGCCAATCAGGCTAATCAGTGACCACTGTCCTGAGGGGTATTTATAGTCCTCTCAAACACCCCCATGCTATCCCTGTTGAAAGCACGTCACGTGCTGAAACGCGTAGGAGGAGGAGCCTCGAGGGGTTGCAGTTCTTGTGCATCCCTGTCTCATTGCCCCAGTCCTGGTGGCTTGACGTGGAGTCCCTTTGGAGAGTGTACTGCGGAGGCTGTGAAGTTTTGAAGCTGTGTGGGGTGCGTGAGATTCGGCTCTCAGCCCCTGTGCACTCCAGTAGTTCCAGGCACTGGCCGGGAAGGGTTGGCGCGTCACGTCCGGCCGTGACGTCATACCCGGAAACCCGGTGCCCAGTGAGTAGTTCCATCCCTGGTGTGCGAGCCCAGGAGAGCTGTGGAGCGGTTTTTCTGCAGCAAGTGCTGTGAAGGAGGAAACAAAAGGAGCCACCAGCGCGAAGTGTATGAAGTCTGGGTGAGCGCTTTCCTCATTTGATGTCTAACGGCACCTTCCCATTTCTACACACTTCACTACCTGCACAGTTGGTAGCGCTTTCCATCTAAGCTACCACTCTGGATTTTAACCTCTCAAAGGCCACTCTTGCCCGAGTCTGTCATATCAGACAGGGGCATTAATTTGTACTCTCACCACCTGGACAATTTCTCTCTGGCAGAAACTTGTGCTATTTATTTTTATATTTTTGTGTATTTTACTCATGCAATTACATGTAAATTTTATATGTGTTTTTCAACATAAAGTGGCTGCTGGGCCTTAATCCAAACTCATATAGCGCTTCCCTGTTTGTTTGTTTATAGTAATAGTGGCCGTGGGCAACAAAAGCAGTGAAGAGTTTGCCCCCCGGGCCCTGTATTTACCGAACGCCCTGCCCACGGCTTGTCCCCTGATATACTCAGATCCACCCATCCCAATGGCAACTCTCAGTCAAGGAACCACACCAGAGGTAAGCTATCGGGCTGAATCCCCCTAGCTCTCATCTACACCCCGAGGGTATGGAACCAGCTCAGAGCAAGTGCATAGTTGCTTGTCCCCAAGGGGTTCGGAATTGGGGATAACACTACCACAACTGGTGGACACCCTGACACAATCTTCTTAGGCCCAAAATTACGTAAGCTTAGAGCCTTTTCTGGGATATCACCCACTCCCGTCGGGCGAAGAAGGATTTTAGGCCTGGAGAGAACATACTTCTAGCTAGAAGAGGTGCTAGAAGAATGGTCCTGCACAGAGGCTGTAAAGAGGCAATGGGTAATGGAGAGTCTACGACCCTAGCCTCTACAATGGTGAGCATGCACTGAGACCAAAATGCCGACATCTTGGCCCTGAGGATCATGGACTTATTGATGCAAATCTACGGTCTAGAAGAGGGAGAGTGAACTCTGGTCCAAGTTCTATAGTCTCCAACAGAAGAAAGGGGAAGACCTGTCTGCATTTATACAATGGATACAGCTGGTCCTATGGAAACTACGTACCCATGATATAATCCCAGCGCACACAGTGGATGAATTTCACCACAAACAGTTTCTCTGAGGAGCTACACCTACTCATCATATAGTCATTATGATCCGGTGTTCTCTGCTTCAAGGATCTCTTCCTACATTCGATGAGCTATTAGGCCTGGTGAAAGGGCACGAAGCCTATACTCACCTTCATACTCCTAAGAAATCCAAAGAGTCCCGCAAAGAGGAGACCAAAGGGGCGTTGGCCCCGAAGTCCAAGGAAACCAAAGTACAGAGGATAACCCTCATTCAAGGGCGTCTGCCTCCATATCCAGGATGCCCTGAAGAGCGACCCCTACTTCTAGTGCCGGTGCAGGCCAAAGTAACCATTGTTACACCTTTGATCAAGAAGGTCACTTTGCAAAGGATTGCCTGAAGTCAAGGACTCCCACTCCGGGAGCTATGGCCTTCACAGTGCAGACGACTGGACAGCCCTCCAAGTCCTTGGAAAGCACCCCAGCGCCCAACTCCGAAGAATCTAAGTTCCAAATTGGAAGAGCGTCGGGAAATATTCTTCACCAGCGAGATGGATGTGAGCTGCAGCAAGAACACCCAGCAGACGATCCGGCTGAATGATGATACGCCATTCTGGAAGCATTCCAGACGCATCGCTCCCAGAGATGTGGAGGATTTGAGGGATGTCCTGAAGGAGATGGAGAGGCAGTCATCGTAACGGAGTCCCGTAGCCCCTATGCCTCCCCGATCGTGGTAGTATGAAAGAAGAATGGGTCCGTCAGCCTGTGCGTAGACTACCGGACCTTGAACCATCATATGGTACCAGATCAGTTCATTTTGCAAAGGATAGAAGAAATCCTCAGCACCCTGTCGGGAAGCCAGTGATTCAGCGTGCTGGACCTGAGGTCTGGGTACTACCAGGTGTCGGTATCGCCGCCATTTTTAAATCATCTGCGTCACGTGACCAGGGGATTTAAATAATGAAGGAGATACTGGCACCCCATATCTGGGCCTGTAACTCGAGAAGCAAGGGGTCCCTGAGGCTGAAATCAATGCGGTTCATCTCAGGAGACCCCCTTCTCCACACATTATTAATTAAAATTACATTAAAGCAGCTTCATTACCTTAGCGGATAGCCGCTAAGGCAATGAAGGGGTTAAGGCACAATAGCAGGTTTATTGAGGACAGAGGGGGTGAGTGAAGTGGGT
Source organism: Ascaphus truei (assembly GCF_040206685.1). Classification (NCBI taxonomy): domain Eukaryota; kingdom Metazoa; phylum Chordata; class Amphibia; order Anura; family Ascaphidae; genus Ascaphus; species Ascaphus truei. The sequence continues at coordinate 434,729,758 of NC_134484.1, read as the reverse complement.
ACTTGGCCCTTTATTCACCCCCTCTGCCCCCAATAAACATTACAATATGTACTAACCACCAATACACAACCCAACCCCCTGTGCCCCCACATAAAACCATAATTAATTTTTTAATACACAGAATTGATACCAGTACATTATGGGCATGATAAGCCACTATAGCAGTCAAAGGCCCCTAATAAAAAAGCATGAAGGCCAAAAATACACAATAATAAAACATATACACAAGCCATTAGATTGTATTTTTTAATGCATTCTTGCTGGCATCGGAGGACATGGACCTGCAGTATGCTGATGAGGACACCTTTCATGATGGCAGGGGTAAGTAGAAAGGTTTATTTACTTTATTTATGCTGGCTCACTAATGTATGATTTAATTATGGGCAAATTAACTATTATCCATTTCTGGATAATAGTTATTTTGCCCATTACTGTACTGTATGTATTGAGGGGGGGAGGAGGTGTATATATTGCAATGTATTCCAAATTATTTTTTTTCAACAGGATTGGTACTGCAGGCCAGTGGGGACCCATCGGGACTACCGGACACTCACCAGGACCACCCGAGGGGACAACCCGTGGATCCCCAGACACATGTGAGGACCACACAGGGACCCCTTTGGGGTTCCCAGACACCCACGTGGACCACGGACAGCTGCAGGCACCACCCAGGGACCTCCGCCAGCCTCTGGTATCAATCCTGTGTATAAAAAAAAAATTATGGTTTTATGTGGGGGCACAGGGCATGGGTGGGTTGTGTATTGGTGGTTAGTTCATATTGTAATGCTTATTGGGGGCAGAGGGGGGGAATGAATGACCAAGTACCTGCTTAACTCACCCCCTCTTCCCCCAATAAAGCTGCTGTTGTTCCTTAATCCCTTCATTGCCTTAGTGGTTAGCCGCTAAGGTAATGAAGTTGCCTGTAAATGCATTTTTATTGCATCGGATTGATGCCGGGGGTCTCCGGTGCTGAACATGATGGATATCGGAGCCTCCCGGCATCACTCCGATTCAGGAAAAATGCTTTTGTTTTTCTAAGTCTCGTCTCGCCGCTTCTCGGCAGCTTCTCATCTTCTTCATGCAAACTTTTCCTGGCGGGACGATTTTGATAGGAAATCTCTATTCTAGATCCGTGATTTGCCTCAATAAGGTAATCGGGGCTACTAGAATTGCACGAGTTTGAAAACCTGCCGATAAGTGGCTTATCGCCGCTCGTTTGGTGTTTTTTTCCCTCTGGAAAAAAAATTGCAGAAAATTTCTATTTTCGCAATTTTGGGGGGTTTACTGAATTGCTGTAGGCCTTTTTGGCAATAAGTCGTCGATAAGTGGCTTATCAGTGCTTAATGCATATGCCCCCATGACTATAAACTAGTCAAAATGCCTAAAATCACAACTTTCTACCGTCTACCAGAGGTACACAAGGAAAAGACACCACCATCAGGGACGCTCAATAGTTTTGGACAACAGCAATATTAGAGAAAGGGCGAGATCATATGTTGATCAATTACTTAGGTCCATATCATTACTTTCCTATCTTAAAGATTATAAGGGAATGGATCTGTGCTCATGCTTTCGATTTGTTGATAGTGGAAATAGAAATATCTTAACCTCCTTGCAGCTACTGCTTGCAGGAGCCCTACCAGCTCCTAAATATTCCAGCGAAGAAAAACTCAGTGGACAAGACAGGAAAAAAGAAACAGAGAGCGCAGCAGAGGTAAGTATAAAATGTGTATAAAACGAGTAAGTAGAAACTTAAAATTCAAGTAAAGTGAGGTCAGTGGTTTAGCATTACCTAGTGCTATTTGCTATTCAGAACGCTGGAAGTGTGATGCGTGTTGACTTCAAGACCCTTGCGCTAGGACCACCTGTGTATTATCAATGATTCTACAATTCTGGGGTGCGTTTCCAGTGAATGATTCCTGGCATGTAGGAGCCTAGTGTATCTCCAATGGGCTCTGTCAGGTACTGCGGCAGGAACTGGATCAAATTAGCTGTGGAAGGAACGCTACACATTTCACACTATAGAGTGCTTCATCAGAGGTTCACGCTACAGATCAATGTCCAGTTTAATATACCCCCGGCACAGAGGGGCTTGTTAGGACTGATTAAAAAGTGAAAATTATATGTATATAATGAACCATATTAAAATACAATACACTTATACAGGCAGTCCTCGTTTTACAACGCTTCGCTTTACAACGAATGGCTTATCCAACGCTATGCAATGCATACCTATGTTCAGTTATACAACGCCAAAACGGCTTTTCCAACGCTCTTACAACGCTTTGCAAAGTTGTTTATATGTATATAATATATATATAATATTATATTATACTATATAATATATTATATATATATAATATAACAAAATATAATAATACAGTATATACACTATATAATTTATGTGTGTGCTGCATATCTTATTGCCTGCATAAAATATTTTGTGTGTTTTAGCATTAAAAATGCCTTCAGGAACGGAACCTTTCATTTAAACAGTGTTCCTATGGGAAAACGTGTTTCGCTTTAAGACGTTTCGCTATCCAACGCCATTTTGAGTAACGCATTGTGTCAGATAACCGAGAACTGCCTGTACACACAATTACAACAATACATACTAAATACCAGGACATATTTTAATACAATTTTAAGTTGAAAAGTAAACGATTTAAAACACAATAAGGACTATATTAAAGGACTAGAGAAAAAAAAGGGGGGGAAGGGGGAGGGAGGGTGGAAAAGCATGGGATATTAGTGAAAACGACAAGGTGAAGAAAAAAGGGGGGGGCAGGTTACTAATGTAGAAGTGGGACATGACTGTTAATGTTGGGGAAATAACAGTTCCAAACCATCATGTTGCTCAATGTAACAATACAAAGACACATCAACACAGGATCATAACTGTTGTTAATTAGTTAAACTCAGACAAAATCACATAAAATATCCAGAATAGAATCTAATAGGGACCCAACATCTTATAACATGAAATCTGGTTATATATATGCACATAAGGAGAGATTCATACTTAAGGGGGAGGGGTAGGGGAGATATTCCCTCCCAACAGCTCTAATAATCAATATGTGGTATGTTGGTGCTACAATCTGGGTTAACACACACATTGATCTTCCAAAAAATCAGGGGAGCTTGTCTCATAGCCATAAAAATAAAAAGAACATTACATAGTGCAATAATGTTTTAAATCAGTGATTTGTGCAAAAAAGGCTCAAAAATTACTACTCACATTGAAGTAATCAAAATCGGGCAGTCATCCAACTTAAGGGGTGGATGCACCCTGTGTATATGCAGCAGCCACCAGCCCCCAACCCCCAAGGAAAAAAGAAGAGACCATATAGTGCAGATGGTATTATATTAAAACAGGGAATACAAAAATGAAGGCTTACACTTCATATGAATTAAGTAGGCAGTATTGAAATGCGGATAACTGGTGCTCAGCTGGTCGCGATTCTCTGAGTTCCTCGCTCTCCTCTGCTCAACCGGAAACACTCGGGTCCACGCCGGGGCTCCCGTCACATCACTTCCGATGCAGTGGGAACCAATGGATCTGATGGTAGGAGTGGATCCTCAGTGTTCTTCCTCTCTGGTGTGGGCTGAAACACTCTACGTGTTTCACTGTTACTTCTTACGGCTTCATCAGGAGTATCTATTGGCTGCTAGACTGGGTATTAAGTACTCTAAACCCCTCCCTCTTAATTATATTCTATTGGCCAATCAATGTGATGTCATACAGTAGGTAAACAGAGTGGGTGGCCGTAGCTTATTAAATACAACCTCTTTTCTTTAAAAAGAGGCAGAATTTACACACATAGTTGCCTAATGTGGCAGATAAATGAAAACAACCTCCTTTCTTGATTTCAAAAAAGGGGCACAATTTATACATATATTAGCCTAATGTGGCATATGAACAAACAAAGTATCAGCATAATAAAATTATATAAAAAATTATATAAAAATGTTTAAAATTATATAAAAAGGTTTAAAATTATTTTAAAAGGCTCAAAAATCCTAATCTAGAGTTAATTTTATTCAGGACGATTGTGGTGTTTCTCAAAAGAAAAGGAGACATAAAAGGAAACACAATTAATGTAATATCACAGATAATATAATTATAACATCGCAAAAGATCATACCTTATATTCGATATACAGAACCTCTAAGAAACACTCCCAATTCGATATCCACATTGAGTCCCCCAGGGGTTAGGGTTTTCAATGTGAAAATCCAATAGGTCTCTCTTTTTATTAGCTGGACATTGCGATCCCCTCCCCTCCAATGGGGTAGAACTTTTTCTAGGACCGTAAATGTCGGCCCTGTGGGATTTCCTTGATGATATTTAATGAAATGATCTGACAAGAGATGTGTATTAACTCCCCTCCTAATGTTTCCTAGGTGTTCAAGAATTCTAATTCGTACATCTCTAGAAGTTTTTCCTATATACTGTAATCCAAAGGGACATGTGATCATATATATTACATAATCAGTTCTACAGGTGACATGATGTTTTATGTAATATTTTTCTTTTGTCACATGGGAAGTGAATGTAAATGTATCCTTTGCCCTGTATTTACAAGCTTTGCATACTGTGCATCCATAAAAACCTTTAACTTTAGGTAACCAATTATTTTCTACATTTTCTTTTATTTTAGGTAACGAGCTCGGAGCCAGATGAAAGGCTAATTAGCCTTTCTAAATATAACCGTCGGCACTTCAGGAACCATGTCACCCAATATCGTGTCATTCCGTACAATGTGCCAATGCTTCTTGATGATATTAACAATTTTATATGAATCTTTATTAAAATTTGTCAAAAAAGAAAAACTGAATTTATCCTTATTAGTTTTATTGAATTCTTTTTCACTATTTCTCCCTGTGTACAATAATTTTTCCCTATTCAAATTCCGTGCTTTAGTAAGGGCACTTATTAAATTACCCGGATTATACTTTCTATCCAAGAATCTGTTTTCCAATATCTTAGATTGTTACTCAAAGACATTAAGATCTGTGCAATTACGTCTTACATTGCTTAAAATTGCACTAAATTGGCCATATGGCACATTGCTTAACCAACTAGGATGGTGACAACTAGAGGGCTGGATGTAATTATTACTGTCAACCTCCTTGTAGAAGGTTTTAGTTTTCAAACATCCTTCTTCCACAAAGATAGTCAAATCAAGTAAGTTGACAGAATGTCTACTATAGTTACATGTAAATTTTAAGTTGGAATCATTATCATTAATATATTCAATAAATCTAAGAAGACTTGCTTCTTCACCTCTCCAAACAAAAATAACATCATCGATGAAACACCGCCATAGGACCAAATTTGCACCCAGTTCAGGAATAGACCAAATGTAGTCTTCTTCCCATATTCCCATGAATAAATTAGCATAGCTGGGTGCAAATTTGGTACCCATGGCGGTTCCACACTGCTGTAAATAAAATGTATCCTCAAACCAAAAATAATTGTTCCGTAAAATAAAAAGGATACTGTCTAAAATAAAATTAGCGTGTTCTTGGGATAAGTCTTTGTCTTTTGTTAACACTCTATCTATAGCCTCAAATCCCTGAATATGTTCTATCGATGTATATAATGAGGTGACGTCCCCAGTAACTAGAAAACAATCTCCATTCCATTCTTGACTTTCCAAGATCTTCAGTATATCAGTTGTATCTTTTAAATGTGACTAAAGCCCCGGTACATATTTCTGGAGATAAATATCAATATACGCTGATAAATTTGATGTTAAAGAATCAATACCGGCAATGATAGGCCTGCCCGGAAGGTTAATGAGGCTTTTATGTAGTTTTGGAAGATAGTAGAATATTGGTCTTATAGGGTTTTCTTTCCACAAAAAATTGTATTCTTGCTCTGACAATATTCCATACATTCTACCTTGATCTAATAATAGCTTTAATTAAACCTTAAATTCACAGGTAGGATCTTTTGACAATTTTTTATATGTCGTACTATCTTCCAAAATTCTATTTGATTCTTTTATATAGTCGCATCTATTTAAGATAGCTACCCCCCCTCCCTTGTCAGCCTGTTTTATAACTATATCTCTATTTTCTGTTAGATCTTTAAGAGCTTCTCTTTCATTTTTATTTAGATTATGGCAATATTTTTGCTCTTTTTTCGTTAATTCTTCAAAGTCTTTCAGAATCAGCTGTGAAAAAACATCTAATTTTTTCATTTACATGTTTTGGGTAGAATGTCGATGGAAGTTTAAGGCCTGAATGTTTTAGATAAAGCTGTGTATCTGCTTCTTCCATATCATTTTCTTTAGTCTTTTTATTTAAGTTTTCTACTTCTTTATTCTGAAAAAATCTCTTAATAGTGAGTTTTCTTAAGAATTTTTGAGCGTCAATAAAAAGTCCAACGTTATTTGGGCCCACTGTAGGGGCAAACTTTAGACCTTTGGAAATAAGACTTTCTTCAGATTTTGTTAAAATTTTGGAACTTAGATTAAAAATGCTGTTCTTTACTTTGTCATCTTTCTGGCATATCTTTGTTTTCTTTCTCCCGCTCTTTCTTCTGATCTTCCTCTTCTTGCTTTTGGGTCTTTCTCCATCAGTGGATGAAACCGATTTGAGGAAGACCCTTCCCATAAAAAATCCCTGTCTTCTCTTCTAGGTGCATTATCTGAGAACAAGTTTTCTTTTCTTGCTTTTCTCCTTTGTGCTCTATTTGCCCTATCTGAATCTCCAACATAAGTATTATCTTGACTGTATGTTCTTTTTTGAGTTTTTTCTTGAGATCTCCCTGTTTTATCTGAAGATTTAGAAGGCACTTTTCCTTGTTTTACTGGGGATCTTTTCTCCCTTTCAGTATTTCTCCAATTACCTCTTTCTTGATTTGATTTGTCTGATACTGTCTGTTTCTCTCTCTCTTTCTCTTTATCTATCTCTCTCTTATCCTCAATGTCATCATTTGAATCTTTTGACTTATCTCTATTCTGATTCTTTTTTGAAAGTTTTTTTGAAAAATAACTCTCTTAATATGTTTTCTAGGTTGCCCATTAATATAGTCGTCCTTATCCCTTTTATATTTTTTTTACTTTATTTAGAATGAGTTCTTTCTCAATTTTATCAATTTTGGCCTGTAATGTTTTATCCTTTTCTTTAAAGGAAGCTGTTTCTGCCAATGTACCAATCCTTTCTTGAATTGTATCTACCTCGGTATTAATTTCAATTAGATGTTTTTTTTGTTGCTTAATTATAAGATATGATCATGAGAGCTTTTTTCTAGGATTTGATACCATTTTTCCAAAAATGATTCACCCTCCAAGTCAAAAGATGGATCTTTATATAACCCAACCCTCTAGGCGGGTCCTCTCAACATGTTTCGCCCAATAGGACAATAGGCTTCATCAGGAGTATAGGACCCCCCTCCCCTTTCTCACTTTATATACTAGAGTTAATTAATAAATTAACCCTCGAACTGCATCATAGAGTATCAGGACCATCATATAAGATAGGGGTTTCAGGGGACTATTAATTAAGCACTTATAAGCATATTTATTATAAAAGATATGTTAAAAGGTATTTTAAAACCAAAATTAAAAATATAATTTATATATCAATGGATATATAAATATATAAATATATATATAGCCCCTAGGGTGGAGGGTTTTTAACTTGTGAATCCAAAAGGATTCTCTTTTGATTAGATCTAAATTTCTGTCACCCCCTCTCCAGTGTTGTTTAACACTCTCTATTGGCATATATGTCAAACCCCTAGGGTCACCTTGGTGTTTCTCCAGAAAGTGGTTTGAGACACTGTGAGTAACCAAGTTACGCTTAATGCTACTTAGATGCTCTAATATCCTTGTCCTAACCAGTCTCTCTGTTTTACCGATGTATTGGAGTTTGCACGGGCATTCCAGGATGTATATCACATGGTCTGTTCTGCATGTTAGACAGGACTCTATTTTGAAAATTTCATTTGTGATATTTGAACTGAATTCAGTTTTTTTACTAGATTTGAATTCACATGCCCTACAGGTGCTACACCCAAAAAAACCTTTTCCACTTTGTAGCCAACCATTTTGGTTAGAACTCTCTGTCTTAAGTGCACTTGGTGCAAGTTTGTTCTTGAGATTGGTGGTCCTTCTGAAAATAACATCAGGTCTTTCTTGGATGACATAGCCCAAGATCGGGTCATTTTTAAGTATGTTCCAATGTTTGGTTAAAATGTTTTGTATCTCCTTCGCTTCCCCACTATAGTTTGTGAGAAATGCAAGTCAAACTTCTTATTCCTCTCTTTGGTTTTAATCCTAGGTTTCAAAAGTTCTTCTCTGTTTGTAGAGTCAACTTTTCTAAGTACATCGGTGAACACCAGTATTGTTTCAGCGCCTATTTTACACTATCACTTTGTCACATTTGCTTGTCTTTTGGTGTTTTGGGCTGCAGACTACTAGGTAAAATATGGAATCAACTAGAAATAGTCTAAATGTATTCTCAAAAAGGCTATTGAGAAATGTGAATTTTGATAAAGAAATAGAAGAGGATGTCACAGTAGAGGAAAGCGTGGGGCATATGATTGAAGTAGAATTTGTCAAATTAGAAAAATTATTAGTGAAAGATACGAGAAAATGGCTGGATGTGGTATTTTTAGAGCTATAAAAGATTTGCAATAGAATTCCTAGGTGCTTGAGGATTCCGATAAATCCCTCATTTGATCTAGAAGACACAGAATTCCTCAAAGTATGGAACGAGGTCCTAGATAATTGTTCCCATACATTAATTGATCTAATTATTAAACAACAGAGATCACACTTGAAAATACTAGGGGAAGAGATAGATGTAATTCAGGAGGTACTTATGCCACTAATAGATACCCCCGAATTTATAGAAAAGGATACAGCTTTGCAAAAGAAATTAGGTTCTCTAGAAAAAGAGGTAGAATCTTCCAAAATGCGTAAATTTATACGAGATGAGGAAGATTACAATAAGGGGGAACAAAGAACATGGAAGAAAAACAGAACAAATAAGAGACCATGGGGAAGGGGGAAGAGCAGAGAGAAGGGAGATTATAATAGATCACATAAGCAACAATTTTGTTAATAAGGATTTTAAAGAAGGAAATGACAATGGAAGTAGGGATAGAACAAATTCAAAGGAAGGAAGATCAAAAATAGAGGGAGATAAAAAGAATAAATCAACCCATAGGGATATACCTAAAACTGCTCAGCAAGAAAGGGATAGGTCCAATTATATCCCAATTAATGAAGAAAAAAGAGACAAAAGAGAAAAAGACAAATTATCAAAGGTAAATCACTCTCCAATTAATAAAATAATTAATTCCTTTGAAAAAAGAGAGAGAGAGATGGAAGTCCTAGGAGGAACCAGAGGGATAGTGATTTTTTAGGGGAGGGACCTTCCACTTTATGGGACAAGGAAATAAAATCTCACCACAAACCAGAGAAAGACCCAAAGGGATCATCACTAAAAAAGAAATCGACATTCCGAGGAAAGAGGGGGAAAAGAAGGAGAAAGAGATTACAAAAGTGAGAGATAGTAATATTTTTAACTTGAGCTCAGTACCCCTAACAACTGCCCAAGAGAATGTCATTTCTAAGGGTCTGAGTTTTGCACCAATGAAGAATCATAGTACATTTAATCTCTTCATAGATGCAAACAAATTCCTTCAAAAAATGACTATTAAGAGGTATTTCTTAGGAAAAGAGTTACATCCCAGATATGATGAAACAACACCCCCAGTAGTTTTGGAAGAAAGACGCATTATCCATACAGATTTGAAACCAAAATCTACTTTTTACCCCTATGCTGCCAAGGGTGAGCATTTAGAAGTCTTTTTTAATATGATTAATAAGGAATTTGAGGATTTGGCCACCAGTAAAACAAAGTTGAAAAATAACTTGACTAAAGATGAGAAAATTGCACTTAAACATTTAAGTGACAATAAAAACCTCGTGATCAAACCGGCAGACAAGGGAGGGGGGGTAGTCTTGTTAGACAGAGAAGATTACCACAGAGAGGCACTCCGATTGTTGGGAGATACATCTACGTATGTAAAACTTAATACCAACCCGACCAGACAATTCACAGAAGAGTTGAAAACCCTTCTGGATGAAGGGAAAGAATCTGGAGTACTTAATGAAAATGAGTTTAAATTTCTATACAGTGACAGAATACAAAATTACCAGTTTTTTATTATTTGCCGAAAGTACACAAGAGTGTAGTCAATCCCCCGGGCCGACCCATAGTCTCGGGGATTGACTCACTAACGGCTAATCTGTCACTGTATATTGATATATTCCTCCAGAAGCATGTAGTTCAGCAGAAGGCATACCTAAGAGATACTACTGATATAATAAACACTGAGTAAATTGAAATGGGAGCAACATTTTTTGATGGCCACATGTGATGTGACATCACTTTATACCATAATTCAGCATGATAAGGGATGTGCAACAGTAAGAAAAGTACTATCAAAAGATGAGGATCTTACAGATATACAGATCAACTTCATTATAGATGGGATCAGATTTATTTTGGACCATAATTATTTTTGGTATGATGAAGAGTACTATCTTCAAAGATGTGGAACGGCGATGGGGACCAGGTTTGCTCCCAGTTATGCCAACCTGTTCATGGCCATCTGGGAGGACGAGGTGATCTGGCAGGGTGGCGACTGGGGGTCTGACCTGGTCCTCTGGCGTTGTTTCATAGATGACGTGTTTTTAATTTGGAGGGGAGGCCAGGACACTATGGAAAAGTTTTTAGAGTCATTGAATAACAATGAGAAGAATCTAATATTTATTAGTCACTACAGCTCTCTAAGTGTCAATTTTTTGGATCTTTTGATATTCATTGAGGAGGAAAATATAAAAACAAAGACCTTCTTTAAAGACACGGACAAAAATAACTACATATTGAGATCCAGTTGTCATTTGCCCAGGTGGATGGATGGGGTCCCGCCTGGGCAATTCACAAGGCTCAAAAGGAACTGTAGTGACTCAGTAACCTTCTCGATGCAAGCAGAACATCTAAAACAGAGGTTCCTAGATAAGGGATATAAAGTAGAAAAATTAAACACTGCACTTAGAAAAGTTGACTCTACAAACAGAGAAGAACTTTTGAAACCTAGGATTAAAACCAAAGAGAGGAATAAGAAGTTTGACTTTGCATTTCTCACAAACTATAGTGGGGAAGCGAAGGAGATACAAAACATTTTAACCAAACATTGGAACATACTTAAAAATGACCCGATCTTGGGCAATGTCATCCCAGAAAGACCTGATGTTATTTTCAGAAGGGCCACCAATCTCAAGAACAAACTTGCACCAAGTGCACTTAAGACAGAAAGTTCTAACCAAAATCGTTGGCTACAAAGTGGAAAAGGTTTTTTTGAGTGTAGCACCTGTAGGGCATGTGAATTCAAATCTAGTAAAAAAACTGAATTCAGTTCAAATATCACAAATGAAATTTTCAAAATAGAGTCCTGTCTAACATGCAGAACAGACCATGTGATATACATCCTGGAATGCCCGTGCAAACTCCAATACATCGGTAAAACAGAGAGACCGGTTAGGACAAGGATATTAGAGCATCTAAGTAGCATTAAGCGTAACTTGGTTACTCACAGTGTCTCAAACCACTTTCTGGAGAAACACCAAGGTGACCCTAGGGGTTTGACATATATGCCAATAGAGAGTGTTAAACAACACTGGAGAGGGGGTGACAGAAATTTAGATCTAATCAAAAGAGAATCCTTTTGGATTCACAAGTTAAAAACCCTCCACCCTAGGGGCTTAAATATGGAAATTGATGTTGCCCCGTTTTTAAGATAAAGGTCTTTTATTACACTGTCATTATGGTTTGGTTTTAATGCTTCTTTTCCTACACCTTTTATCCCGCTTCTCCTGCAGGTATCCATGCGCCGTTTTTACTGTTTACACATCATTTATGTTTTACTCAGATGTTCATTTGAATAGAAGGTTATTTTATCCTTCTGCTGCTACTTTGCAATTTATGCTCTTTTGTTGTTGTGTTAAAATCTGCATTTTCTGTGAGATATTTTTCTGTGAGATATTTTACTCATTTGATTAATGTTTATGATTGTTTATGATTGATTGTTCTATTATGAGGTATTCACACCATCATATAACTCTATCCTAAAAGTCATAGATTATTCCATTCCATTGATATATAAATTATATTTTTAATTTTGGTTTTAAAATACCTTTTAACATATCTTTTATAATAAATATGCTTATAGGTGCTTAATTAATAGTCCCCTAACACCCAGCTGAAACCCCTATCTTATATGATGGTCCTGATACTCTATGATGCAGTTCGAGGGTTAATTTATTAATTAACTCTAGTATATAAAGTGAGAGAGGGGAGGGGGTTCCTATACTCCTGATGAAGCCTATTGTCCTATTGGGCGAAACATGTTGAGAGGACCCACCTAGGAAGTGTGTGGATTGGGCCAGCAAACTGCCTGTCAAACACCCATACCGGAAGTGACGTGACGGAGTTCAGCACCCGAACCGGAAGTAACGTATCGCGGCACAGAATACACTGGAGGTGATGCTACGGAATACCACGGGATACAGGAATCTCTGGAGGTGATTCTGCGGGCACCACGAGACCAGAATCGGAGGTGCAGAGAGCTGAACTGACCCTAGAAGTGAATCCAGCATCTACACGGTGTATAGCAGACGAGCAGCTGCGGTGCGGTGAGCGGTGAGCGGTGGTCACATCCCAACACTCCTGTGTCACTTTTTATAGTGTGTTTATTTTTTATATTGTAAGTGCACATTTTTAAAACTACATCATAAAGTTTACCCTTTTATACTGATCTGCACCATGGACATTTCTTTTTATTGTACATACGAGCCAAGTCTCCTCAAACATTGTTCAATTGAACCTACAGTCTGCACTTAGATTGTGTTTTTTTCTTTGTTGTTTTTTCCTTTATGCTCCCCCTGGGTTGTGAGAACATATATCGACCATCTGGGACCAGCGAAGACAGTCCCTTCCAGAGGGTTTGAGCAGGGGTCACAACTATATATAATATTTTTTCCACTATTATTAGTCACTTATATCCACGCTCAAAAGTTAGTTTAAGTATTCTTATGCACTTTTTATATTATTCACTTATACATCGGTGAACACCAGTATTGTTTCAGCGCCTATTTTACACTATCACTTTGTCACATTTGTATAGGACAGGAGTCCATTCATTTATTATTTTTAGACTAAGTCAGCTTATGTAAATCAGAGCTGAAGTGCAAGTCATTCGGGACTACATTAAAATGTGGCCGAAGTGCAGGAAAAAATTAATCATGCACTAACCTCAGTATACTGTACAGCTGTTAATAGTGAAATAAATTTATATTTTATTTACAAAACTTCTTAAATTGATCATACCAAGTTCAGTAAATTGCCTCTATGAACCAATATATTAGGTTTATACAGCTTTGCTTATCAAAAGCATTGCTTTGCACTCTCTTTCCATCTAGATTTTTTAGAAAAAAATGGTCTATAAATGTTTATTTTTAATGAGATATGTCCCATGTTTGTAGACTTAAATATCAAGTGATCTCGAGGCAAATATTTCCTTGAATTTTTTCCTTTCTCACATATTATGAACTCTGTAAAATGCTATGTACAAATTAAATAAGCAGTTTTTTTCATTCAATAACTCACTACTTTGCGAATTCAAGGTGTTGCGAAAGATAAGAATTCTAAATGAGAAAGAAGAGCTTGATGTGACTTCCACATCAGGCAATTTCACTTTCTGAAACTGACTTATCTGAAAGATTTTTGTTGTATAGTAACTGAAGCAGCAGTGCAGTAAACTACAGGTAGTGCTGAATCGACTTAAAGAAATACAACAACAATATTTTATTTCTTCTAGAAAAAAATCAAATCCAATTTTTCAATTTGTTTTGCAGCATGCTTACTATGAAAATATATGGCTGCATACTTGAAGGTAACCATAACACATAATATGAACTTGATTAGCAGATTTTTTTCACTAATATAGTACATAATAAAAAAAATTCACAAGGACACAGCATTTCATTAATCTCATTGTAACAGGGGATTTATCCCTGTTCAGTAATGTTCCTTTAATCTAGCAGTGTGGTAGTTAATTACTAAACATCACCTGCCTGATTAGATTGTTTACAAAAAGCCTGCCTTTGAGACAGGAAGTGAGAACTCTCCTTTGCTCATGTGTGAGCTGACCTTTGGAGACAGAGCAGTGTTTTTGAGTCTCACAGGAGAGACTGACTAAAAGAACACCCATCTCTGGAGCTGACCGGTCTTGAGCTCTGAAGCTGAACCAGGAAGTGAGATTTTTCCTCCAAGAAACAGATAAGACTTTTATTCTTAAGAGACTGCTTATATCTGCTTATTTCATGCTATGTTTGGGGCTGGGGAGAAATGCTTGACTACGGAGATGTGAATTGATTGCATAGTGTTTTCACTAGAAATACTCCCAATTGAACGGAAGCTTTGCCCCCCCCTTGTTTGGATGTTTTCCTGATAAAAAGGAAAAGGCACAATAAAGCCTTATTATAATTTCACATTATAAAGCCTTCTAATTGCGTACCTCTGTGAACGTCCGTCCACATACAGTAGAGGCAACTCTTATTCGAACAAAAACCATTGGCAATTCCCCCAAAAAAACAGGAAACACCCAGGTACATTCTGAATACATGCCTTAAACTTTCCTTAAACTAGCCCCAGCATTTCTGCATTGATCAGATTAACAGCGGGGGTCCCTGGCAGTCCCATTCAAACTGAATTGGACTGCCAGGGATCCCTGCTGTGTTAATCCTATGGGTCGTTAGTCAATGCAGAAATGCCTTAAACGTGCCTCAAACTAGCCCAGAACATACCCAGCACATACCCAGCACATACCAAGAATGTAACCCGGCTAGTTTACGGCAAATGTTAGAATAAACGTTGCCTCTACTGTATGGTGTCCGAGGTGGGACAAGAGGTGTCTTTGTAGTTAAAAAGGACCGGAGAGTTTTATGTGAAATTTTTTGTTATGCTTATTGCCTACAAACAAGTCTGAGAAACTTAAAAAAAAAAAAAAAAACCTCTCATGCAGCAGAGATCACAGTTAAAGGTGTACACACCACTGAAACTTACACTGCACTGAAACTTACAAAAACCACAGATGGACTCTTTTCCCCAATCCCAAGAGACTGCTGAAGCAGGTAAACCTTTAATTGCCTATCACAAAGTGTAATACGGTCATTGAAATAGGGATTTTGCCTTCTAGCCATAGTCAGGGTTCAAGAAGTGAGTCAGCCCTTAAAAAAGGGATAGGTGTTTGTTGTTTTCAAAAGTTTCGCTGAAGCAGTGAATACAGATGGTGACCCACGAGTGGTACTGATTTTGCAAATAAAGGTTGCCACACCGAATAGGGCTACCAGCTGTGAATGGAGTATATGCAGAAAAGTGTGAAAATTGATACAAGACTGTGCTGAAGCAAGGGAATTTTTAGCAAACAAATGCTGAGTGTAAAATTGCCCTATAAAGGAAAAGGTTTTTCAAAGCCAATTGCTGAGTGTTGAGTCCACTGCAAAGAATGTTTTTTTTTCTGCAAGTAAAAAAGTATGCCTATTATCTTGGGTGCAAAACAGACACCCAAAGTGTGAAGTATGAATGCCATAATACCCAAAGATTAGACTGAAAATTACTGAACTCAGGCAGAAAACCAAATTCTGTTGCTGAAGCGGAGGGATTGCACCTAGCAAATAAATGGTGTATAGCAAATAGACTTTTTTTACCTAGCAACTGCACAATCTTGTATACCTGATAAAAGAAAATGCATGCACATTACTGCTGATATTGAAAAAAAAAAAAAATTACCCAAGAAAGAAAAGTCTACAGAGATGCCTGTGAGAGCTACGACAACTACAAGCAAAATATGCCCATCTGTAGGACTACCACAATTGGGGATTCTAGCAAATACAGTGGCAACAGCTGCAATAGCGCCTCCTGAGGTCAGGAAGAAAATTACACCTGATAGTCTAAAAATGGAGGACAAGATGCAGCGTTCCTGTAATGAACCCTACCCCACGGAAGAGTGGCCCTTCCAGTCCAATAAAGAGGAAGACATCTCTTACGGGGAACACGAAACAAGTCACACCCACAAAACACCCCAAGAATGGTGGGGTGCCTGAACTCGGTACGAACAGAAAAGACCGCTCCCTTTGATGACGAATATGATCAGCAGGAGACAGAGCGGGAGCAGTGGATCACCGAATATTTCTGTCAGCTAAAGCAGCTGCAAGAAAAGCCTGGCGTATATAATGAAGCTGCTAAAACTTCAAATGAAGATGGAGACCCCAGTATCCCTGAAGGGACGGTGTCATCCAAATCAAAAAGGAAGAAAAAGAAAAGCGGTTCTTCACTTACCGTGGAAGTAACAGACATGTCCGCAGATCCTGTGGAGAAAAAGGGGGACCGAGTTGCCCTGCAGCCTAGAAAAAATGGAGAATTCGTCCCACGGTTAACCGAATATCCAGAGGGCCCAAGGCAGAAGTCGTGTACCCCAAAGAGGTGTCTGCCCGGTGCCAACAGTGAGGAACCCTCAACCAACCATCCCAGGGAAGTGGAGCCGGAACCAGTGAGTGACGATCCCTTGACCAGCCCTGAAGACGCCCTGAAAATTGCCAGGCATGACTGTGATCTGCTCTGTGAAGAATTGGAAAGGGAAAAAAAAATAATACTGAGCTACAGAAGACTGTGTTCGCAATTTACTCTGCGGCCAAGACCGAATTGGAGGATCTCAAGACTGAGCTAGATACTGCAAAGGCTACTATTTCCGCCATGGATGTAAAGCAGAGCCAATCTGACAAAATGGTGGCTACGCTAAAGCGGAAGTATGAGGAGGCACTGAAGCAGATGACAGTCTTGCAGCAAGAGGTTCACACTCTGCGCATAGAGTTGAATGCCTCACAACAGGAGGTCAACAGTGTCCGGATAGAAGTGGACGTATCTCAGAAAGAGGTTCAGACACTTCGCAGAGCACTTGATGCCTCACATCATGAGACCAACAGCTGCCGCACAGACCTGGAAGTTTCCAGAAAGGAACTACACAGTCTCACTGAGGAGCTGGACATTGCTAAAGAAACTATTGATAATCTTGATACAGATCTCAAAGTCTCTCAGAAGGAGCTTCAGACCCTCAACCTAGAGAAGGAAGCCTCACGCCAGGAGATGGTCATTCTCAAAACAGATGTGTGTAAATGGAAGGAGGACTGCAAAGAAGCCCTGAAGAATACAGAGACTGAAAAGGGAGAAAATTCAAGATTAAAAAGAGAACTTAAAACTGAAAGAAGAAAATTTTCAGTTAACAGAAGTCAAGGAAAAGTTTGACGCAGAGCACCGACTGCAGAACCAACTGCAAGGTCTGCGTACACACCTCCAGTATGCTGAGGAGAAGCAGCAAACGCTACAGGAAAAAAAACTGCAGGCTGCTAAAGAGGTACAAGCGCTGCAGGAACGTCTGAATACCCAATACGTCCCCACAGAGCAGTATGAGGAGCTAAAGGCCACGCTGCATGTCTTCAGAGCATCGTTGGAAGCGGAGCTTCGATGCCAGGTGACTCTGTATGAGAGGGAGCGTGAGAAGGCTCAGAAACTGGAGCAAGAGCTGGAGAGACAGAGAGACTGTTCCATTTCCTTGAGTCAGTACACCAAGGAGAAAACAGATGCAGCGGCAACCTTGACGACAAAAATTACAGAGCTCCAGAATATGAAGGAGACTCTGATACAGATTCCTCCAATACGGAAAAAGGTATTGGCTCTGCCCAAGCACCAGTATCCCACAGTAACTAATGCCCGCAAGGACAAGGGTACAGTGACAGTTGGGAACTCCACGCAACTTCAAAACAAAATTACGAAGTTTGAGCAACCAAAGGAAGCACTAGCCAAACCTACAGCTGCCCAACAGGCAACAAACAGAGGTAGGAGTGCAGAATCAAAGCCAGAAGAATCCTTAGCTGAAAAATCTGAACTGGCGACTCCGTGGTGTGGAGAAGCGGCAGAAAGACCACTTCAAGAGCAGATAACTCTAAGGGCTAGTCCTAACTGCCCTACAACTGTTGCCATACACTTTGTCTACAAAAAGAGGAGTGCCCGACGCAACAAATCTCAAGACCGCGCACGCGATAAAAAGACTTTACGTGGAAAAAGTCCTCCTCGAGCGACTGAGGAGTGCTGATCTCAAGCATCTTCGGGAGGAGACAAAAATAAACTGGAGAAAGGGCTCCAATCCCAGTGGGACAGAGGGTTCTCTTCCTCCATCCACTCTCATTCAAGTCACAGAGATATCTAGAATGAGAGTGGAAGGATGGGCTTTGGCCGTGTCAAGCCCGAGCTTCCCACAAACAGGGGAGATATGTAACAGGGGACTTATCCCTGTTCAGTAATGTTTCTTTAATCTAGCAGTGTGGTAGTTAATTACTAAACATCACCTGCCTGATTAGATTGTTTACAAAAAGCCTGCCTTTGAGACAGGAAGTGAGAACTCTCCTTTGCTCATGTGTGAGCTGACCTTTGGAGGCAGAGCAGTGTTTTTGAGTCTCACAGGAGAGACTGACTAAAAGAACACCCATCTCTGGAGCTGACCGGTCTTGAGCTCTGCACAGCAGAGCTGATTTTCAAGACACAGGGAAAACTACTACACCTGAAGCTGAACCAGGAAGTGAGATTTTCCCTCCAAGAAACAGATAAGACTTTTATTCTTAAGAGACTGCTTATATCTGCTTATTTCATGCTATGTTTGGGGCTAGGGAGAAATGCTTGACTAGGGAGATGTGAATTGATTGCATAGTGTTTTCACTAGAAATACTCCCAAGTGAACGGAAGCTTTGTTCCCCCCCCTTGTTTGGATGTTTTCATGATAACAAGGAAAAGGCACAATAAAGCCTTATTATAATTTCACATTATAAAGCCTCCTAATTGCGTACCTCTGTGAACGTCCGTCCACACTCATCATAATCTGTGCATTACATAAATTCGAGCAAAGACCTTGATTCATTGACACAAAGACACAAAAGGAAAATGGCACAATTTTCATTCATTTTGTTCCAAATTTGCTTTAATATGAAGTCCTCGTACTTGAGAAAACATTACTTATAAGTAAAAATAAGAAGTTTGGGAGCCTCAAAATCCAACAATGTTATTTCTGATTTGGGAAATCCGAACCGTCTGAGACACTTGCAGTTAGTTTTTATACTAATCCAAATTCATATCTAGGATCCAAATTCAGGTCAGAAATTAACCAAGAAACATTTCTGCCTCTAATTCAGATTCGGTCTAAAAGGGACACCCCCCCTTCAAATATTGTTCCCCCATCCTTTGTTGCAGCTGTCAGGACATCTGGAATAACTGCAAATCTGAGGCTTCCTTTGTACGGTGCTGGATCTGTCTCCTCTAACAATGGGATCCAATCAGCAGAGGAAGGCACACATGAAGTCTTGGAGCTGCAGTGCAGACCCTACGTTGAACTGAAGGAGGTAGAGACACTCCTTCCCTATGTCTCACTTCTTTGTCTAAGGTCCACGGATCAGAGATACAATGTACTGAGCAATTAACTAAAAAAATATTTCTCATGGGTCCACGTTCACTATATACTGCAGCGCAAGGTTCTGTTCACTAGCTGCACTATCAGCCTAGGTACCTCAGACGCTAAACTACTGCTGCTACTAGGTGAAAAAACTGAAATATTGTCCTTCCTTTTTCTCCATTCTTTCTACATTTCATCCTTGGTATTCACCTAAGAACCCTCATGATATAGGATATTATCTACATCAGATGTTTCATTTGCTATAGATTTACTCTGTACATTATCAGCTGGCTAACCGCTAAGTTAATGAAGGGGATAAATACCAGTGCCTTGTTTATTGAGGGTAGAGGGAGTGGGTGAAGGTTGAAGTTGCCCGTAATGTATCATGTGATGGCTTCCATTTTATTTCATGATGTGACGTCATCTTAAAGGGAGAGAAGCCAGTCAATCAGGAAGGGTATAAAATAATAATAGTTTGTTCTTGTATAGCGCTGCTATTTTTTATTTTACGTAGGACTTTACAGAGACATTTTCAGACATAGTCCCTGCCCCGTGGAGCTTACAATCTATGTTTTTGGTGCCTGAGGCACAGGGAGATAAAGTGACTTGTACAAGGTCACAAGGAGCCGACACTGGGAATTTGTAAGACCCCGGGGAACACCTCTCCCAAAGAGGGTTCCCCCCGCACCTCAACTCACCCGGCGCTCCCCGGCCCCGGCTCCACAGTCTCACTGCCGCGAGGGGGACCCTCCTCCTTCCTCTCCGGTCTCCACGGCTGTCACAGAACACGCGCATGTGCGCGCACACACACGGACTCTTCAGTCCTCTGGCGGGAGGAACTCCCGCCCCCTGCCCAGGCCGCGCGCACCTCTCCCGCGAGGTGCACACGCCTGATGCGCGTGCACCGCTCACAAGCCACGCGTCAACTCATCAGCTGTGGCACATCCCCTGACCTATCCCTGCCTCCCATGGGGCCGCTCCTTCATCCCTCCCCCTGTTCCTATTGGGCTATGTTCACATTTATACCTTGCTCAGCCATTACTTCTTTGGCTGAGCATAGCTTTGTGTGACCTGTGTTACCCACGTTCGTGCCTGCCTTAGTGTTTTTGTCTCTGTCTCTTCTAGTGATCTCCTGTGTACCGAACCAGCTTGACTGTGGACCCGCTCTGGATTTCGACCTTTGGCTTGCCCTCTAACCTTCCGAACTCTTCAACCCTCCACCTCAGCTTACAGATTCCTACCTACCTCCCGGCTCCCAACCCAAGGCTCTCGGCACCGACTATTCTACAGGAACTTCTCATTTATCCGGCGAGTATCTGAACTTTTACCATCTCTCCCGTTCAGCCCCGGACGCCTACTATCCACCTTCCAGGCGTGTCCCCGCAGCTGTGGGTGCAAGTATTACCCTTTTCACCTCAGTTCCGGGTCCCTCCTTGTCCGTGGTGAGCGCAGTGTGACAGAATTGAACAGGTTCCCTGCTTCAGACTAAGGGCTCTATGCAGTAAGCGCCGAAAAAGTGCAATCGCCAAGGGTTGCCGATAGGCCTTATTTTGGCGATTTGCCCTCGCAGTATTCAGTAAGGGCCAAATCCATGCCGATCCCTGCCGAATCACTGCGAAAGCAAAACTGCCGATGAGCCTGTGCCGAAACAGCCTGGCTCCCGATAACCTGTCGATAGGCCGTTTCTGCCGATAGGTGTTTGCAGCAGAGAGAGACCAGCCGCTCTCTCAGCGCAAACATCCGCAAAATATAAAACATCCGCAAAATATAAAGTATTTATAAACAACTTTGACTCATAGTGTACATGTGCAGGGGGTCTCCAGAGCTTAACCGCATTGGTTTCAGGTCCTGGGACCCCCTGCTTCCCGAGATACAGGCCCCTTTATGAGGTGCCGGTATGTCTCTGCATTTAAAGGTCCCGATCACGTGACCGCGGTATGTAAACAAAGCAGAGGGATACCGGCACCCCATAAAAGGGCCTGTATCTCGGGAAGCAGGGGGTCCTCGGACCTAAAACCAAAGCGGTTCAGCTCCGAAGACCCTCTGCACATCTACACTATCAGTAAAACACACATATCAATAAACACTTGTTCCTTACCTTTGCGGCTATGTGCTACGGTAACGAAGCAGTATGAATGTATTTTTAATAATAGTGTACTGTGAGCAGGGGGTCCCCTGAGCTGAACCGCATTGCTTTGTGGACCAGGGTCCCCTGCTTCCCGAGTTACAGGCCCCGGTATGTGTCATCGGGTGGCAGTGTCGCCGCCATCTTTATAGCGTCCCATTCGCGCCGTGTCCGCTATAAATATGGCGGCGACACTGGCACCGGTGCCCCAAACCGGGGCCTGTAACTCTGGAAGCAGGGGGTCTCTGAGCCACAAATCAATGCGGTTCAGCTCAGGGGACCCCCTGCTTCCGCACAATTTTATTAAAATACAGAAATGCTGCTTCATTACCATAGCGGATAGCCGCAATGAGGCAATGAAGGGGTTAAGGCACAATAGCATGTTTATTGGGGACATTTGCATAAACATTGCAATAAACAACATACACCCCCTGTGTATTTAAAATACATAAACAACAATAAATACATTAAATACATATAGCACTCACCCATTTCCGGCTGCCACGATGAAGGCCATCCTCATCTTTATCCTGCCCATGCCCCCTCCGCTGCTGCAAAACAGACACAAGAATGAAAACATCCAATGTAATGTCCCCTAACCCCTTAATCACCATTGCGGTTATTAACCGCTACAGTCATTAAGGGGTTAACCCACCCTCACCAACCACTCGGGACGCCTACATACCCTCCTACACTAACCCCCCCACCCCATGAGGCCTAACCACCCTCACCCACTACCCACAAGGGAGGCCTACCCACATACCGTTGGGGCCAATACCCCCCCCCACACCCAGTACCCACAATAAAAACAATTCACTGCCCCACAATAAACATCATTCTATTTATTAAATACATTACCCACCCCCTGTGCCCCCCCATAAATACATGATTTATCCTTTTACATACAGGGTTCCTACCCCAGCACCACACGAGTCCCCGGCGGCCTGGCGGGTCACCTGACAGACCTACAGGGTACCAGCAACTCATTTCAAACAGGTTCTGGAGGCCTGTTGGTGGGTCCCGCCAAGCGCCATGGTCCCCAGGTGGTCTCCTTGGGTCACCGTGGGCCACAATTGGGATGTCTGGGAGCCCCGGGTCAGACCCACAGGTGTCTGTGGGGCCTCGGGTGGTTCCCACGGGGGTCTGGGGAGCTCACAAATGCTCACTATGGGTCTGCGGTGCCCCCACGGATGTGGGACCACCGCTTCATCCCCGCAGACTACGGGTCCGCGGTGCCCCCACAGATGTGAGGCCACCGCTTCATCCTCTCAGGTGTCACCCGTGGAACCACCAGCCTGATACCCGTGAGATACCCGAGGAGACCACAGGTGGTCTCCAGAGGTCTCACGCAGAACCACGGAACAAACCCTGAATGTAAAAAAAATAAACCTGGCCTATACATTCAATACATACCCCCCCAACACCTAAAGTACAATAATGTGCAAAATAACTATTATCCAGATAGGGATAATAGATTATTTGCCCATTATTAAACACATTACTAGCATATTCAAATAAATAAAGTACTACTGACCTCATCAATAAGAAGCCCCCGTCGCCAGCAACATCCTGGTCTTTCGTTGCCCACAAAATACATAGCCAATACAAAGCCAATACATTGCAATTACATTCAGATATCAATTAACCCCTTAAACACCTTATCGGATAATAACCGCAAAGGTAATTAACCCACCACTCGGGACGCCTACATACCCTCCTACACTATGTATGTAAGGTTGAAGATGGACCTTTTGTTTTGCCAGATGGTAGCTAGAAATGTGCAAAATGTTAACAGCAATTTTTTAACCATGAAAATGTATCTTCTTTTTTTTAGTGATTTAAGTAGAAATAGCTGTGTTAATCCAGTTGTGATAATGCGGAGTACTGTAAATGAGTAGAGTATTTCAATATTTGGTGATACTTTTTTTATTTGGACTAATAATACATTTTATAAAACAAGCTTTTGAGAGTTCTCTCATTTAATTAAACAATTTCACAAGTTGTTTTCATTTCGCCAAAATTTGCACCATTGCTCAAGATTTCAGAATCTCTCTCTTTCTGTCTCTTTCTTCTTTCCTCTCTAGCGGATCATTAAGTGTTGGGAAGTTTTGCAGAGTCCTAAAGCATCTAAGAATGATTTACCAATTTGTTAAGCCCTGTTGTGTGTGAACACAGTTGGAATAGTTTTCAACATCTCTAACTGGTTGGATCTAGGCCATGGGGCCATGGATTATTGTGACCTTTTTCTCCAGATATTTTAGCTGAGGTTGAAATAATTTTCTTTTCGTGGCTTTTTTGACATCTCTGGATTTATAAACAAAATAATCTGAAGCGCACAAAAAGTGTATGTACGAAAATATTAATTGTATATAGAGTTATATCACAAAAAGGCACGTGAGTGCAGTGAGGTATATAATTAGTGAATCAAAATGTGGGCTAAAAACTAAAGAGGAGCAAAGAAGTGAAACACGTGAACGTGACTGGGAATCAAAAATAGGTAGCAAATAACTTGCCTCTGGGAAATGCTGCTAATCAACTAGGATGACAGGACATCGGATCTGTATTACTATTGTGAAGCGCTATGTATATTAATGGTGCTATATAAATAAAGACATACACTGGCGACACAGTTTATTACACTGCGGCCAGATCCGCAAGCCGGGAGATTTCCCGGCTTGCTAGTGGCCGCCCCTCGGCGTGCCGCGCGTCATAGACGCGCGGTCACGCGTCTTCGGGAGCGTGCGCCCCCTGCACGCGCGTCCAGGGGCTCCCCGAGGGAGCCCTGGTGTCCCGCGATCGCGGGACAGCGGCAGGGGGTTCCGGGGGACCCGGCGGACCCGGCAGCGGTAGGGAGAGCGCCCCGATCGGAGGGCGCTCTTCCGCTGCTTCGGCGCGCGCCCGTCACTCTCGGGCGCGCGCCAGGCTACTGCTGCGGCACAGAACGGGCAAATGCTCGAATAAACTGTGCCGCAGCAGTACATACATCAAGCGAGAATAAAAAAGAAAAGTGCAAAGAGCTCTCATGGTTTTGTATAACTGTAAAAATGGTTGGATGATAGCAATGGTAAGATTTGCACGTACAAAATAACAATAGGTTAAAAGCATGTGGTCATAAACCGTAAACCATAGGGAAGCTGCAGGTCACCGTGTCACCATCTGGTCAGGGGCATCAAGATAAGCAGGGTAGGCAGGAAACGGCCTCTTTAGATCATGGAAGGAGCTGCCAAATGAAGAAATCCTCCAAGGAAGCCATCTGGGTCTCTGTGCTCCACAACTGGGCACTGGATTTATGCCCCTCATAGTTCACCCATGGTGTGGGCCAAGCCACAGTCAGTACTGCCTCCTTAGTGGTGAAATAGTGAGCCTTAAGTACCAAATCTCTTACTTTTGTGGGGGGGTTTGCTTCTTTTGATCGGTCATATTCTGGACTGAGATAATGTAATCTACTTTTCCCTCTAAGCCTTCAGTCATCTCACCCAGCGCTTAAAATGTTCTGCTTCAATTCAGATGGCCTTCTGAACCTCTCCTTCTAACAACTGGCTGATGTTTTTAAATGTCAAGCAAATCACATTTAGTAGTTGGCAGGGCTCTCTCCTACACTTCTGAGTGTGTCTATGACTGTTACCTCATGGCACATCCATTTTCAGGCTCTGCTCGCTCCCGCTGGTCTTGCTTCTTGAAGAATTCAACTACTCCTTGTGGGGTGCTTCTTAGGCTGTGGCCACGCTGCCGCTGAGATCGCTCATGCTTGAGAGCGGTGATGTCACCAACTCTCCAAGCATGAGTGCTCGGCTATCCTGCATATTTTTTTCAAGCGCAAGTGGGGGGTTGGTGGGGCATGTCTGGGGGCGTGGCCAAGCAGTGACTGGTGCTGATTGGTTGCTGAAGGTCATGTGACCATTCAGCGCACCTGGAAATCAATTTAATCTATCTTGCCAATCTCCTAGTGCCTGCAAGCATATGGGTACGGGCACGAGCATGGATCCTTGTAGTGTGCACCTCTTACTCAGCACTGTTGTGGACTCCTGGTGCTTCTTTGCAAGCTGCTTTCTTGCAGGCTGTGTTCAGCCTTGACTGTACCATTGCACACAGTTTCTGGTAGTACTTGAACTACTGGCATTGACTGTAGTGGATTCTTGCTTCCCTGCTATTAGCTGTTTAGCTGTATTTAGCCTACACTGTATGTTTGCTATCTATTTTCAGGGGTGTCTGATTTGACCAGTTATAGGGGAAGGGAGGCTTAGGGAAGTACCTCTGGTACCAGGGGGAATGGGCCAGATGAAGAGGTAGTCCCTCGAAACGTTGACCCCCTAGCATACTTGCCGTTCTCCATTTTTTGTGTATATTCCTTGTGTTTCATGTTTTTTTCCCCTTTTCCTTTTTTCCCCTCCCCACCCTTCACTTTGTGACATGCCCATTTGTGATACTGGTTTCTGCAAACACATTTGATTTATTTCTGGTTTGTTTTATTATTAAATGTTTATTCTGCATTACAACTGTTTTCATCATTTAGCTATTAGACAGTGAGTGCTGGTACTTACGTAGATTTGTTAGTATTATACAGGGAAATAAGGGTCCCCTTTGGTTCCGTGCACCCTGCAATTGCATTAATTTAACATCATCAGAGTGCTGTCTATCGCCCCCCTTTTACCCTCTTATTGAAGCACTTTCAAATAATTTTCTTTTTGAACATTTGCCCGTGTTTGTTCACTGTAAAATTTTGCTCATTTTTCAGACTTAATTGTACTTTTATTATTCAGTTATACTCACTGTTAGCTGCTCTTTGTGTTTGATAGAGGTGTTTTACCTTGTCTTGAAACAGTTATCTGTCCTTAATTCTGGGTATCTTATTCACTGCTCATCGCCATTGATATGTTCTCAATTAAACTGAAACACTTAATTTAATCTGGGCACAGTTGCTAGACACAGGTATGGAGAAAGTTAGAGAGATAGCGAGAGAGTGGCTGGAGTGATAGAGAAGGGAAAGAGAAGGGAGAGGAGAGAGAGGGGAGTGACAGGAAGAGTGGAAGACAGGGAGGGTGAGTGAAAGAGGGGGGAAATGAGAGGAGGTGGATAAGAGAGCAAGGAGTAGTGTAAGAGAAAGAGAGAGGCACTGGAAGGCTGCTGTAAGGAATCAGGGAATGCATCCCCCACGGCACGCTCCCTCTTTACCTGCAACCTCAGGAACCTCCGCGGACATCACCACGCACGTGAGCACGGAGAGGTACTCATGACCTCACGGGGACTTGCACGTGTCAACATCCACTATCACCTAATCACTCCCACCTGTCTTCTGCACCACTTCACCTATCCTTGCTTCTGCTGAGGCCGCACCTCTGCTCCTCCCCTCTGCCTACTGGATCCCTTCACTCATATATGCTCAGCTGCCACTGGCACTTTGGCTGAGCATAGTTATTTGAAGCCTTGCTGTTTACACGTTCCTTGCCTTGAATTGTGTTCCCTTGCCTTGCTTTCAGATTGATCTCCTGTGTACCGACCCGACTTAACCCTTGAATTCCGCACCTCTGGCTTCCTGACCCCGGCTTGCCTCTGACCTTCCGCATCTCTCCTACCCTGACCACGGCACTCAGCAGACTTCTTCTATCCTACTTGCTTTACCTCTGGACCATGGCAATCGGACTCCTACTATCCCACTGGCTCCAACCCCTGACCTTGGCAAGTATCAGGACTGTTCTTATATCTCTTACCCTGACCCGGATACCATGACCATCCACTCTCCAGACGTGCCCTCATTGCTGTGGGTGGCATTTATACTATTCCCACCTCAGTACCGGGACCCGCCTTGTTTGTGGTGAGCACAAGCGTTACAGCTGCTAACAGTTTGAGGGGAAAGTAGAAACTCTTATCCTGGACCCTGGTAAAGCTGTTGGCGGCCCTGAAGGTTTAGACAAAAAAGTAATGGACACAGGGCTAAACCAGCTGTTAGGTACTAGCTATTCAGTTCACCGTATCTGCAATGAAAAGCTACAGTATAGAGTGAGAACTAATTTACTGTGCTTTGGTGCCATTTCTGAATACACAGGTACAATTCTTCATCTAATTTCCAGAATGCTTTCACCAAACTGAACTTTATCCCATTTTGATCTTAATTTTTTTGAAATCATTTATATTATCAATGTGTTGGAAGCTTGGAATCCTTATTGGTACCCACTCCCAAATATACTTTAGATTTGTTATCCTTCTCAATGTTGTAATTTAACTTTTTGTTTAGCCTGATTTTATCATTTCTGATTGTTGTGCATTGTTTGTATATCTGTACATCTGTTTAGAAATACCTTATCCCCTCTCTATATACAGTGAAATACACCAACCTTCCTCTCCCACTGTACCTTATGTTTCTCATATCCTTTTCTTATAGATTGCAATCTTCTTAGAACAGGTCCCCCCCTTACCTACTGTACCAGTGAATTTTAATGTTTAATATTTTATTTTATTGTTATCGACTTCCAACCTTATTGTATTGCTCTGAGGAATATGTTGGTACGTTATTAATAATAATAATAATAATAATAATAATAATACAAAATGGCCCATATTTGACAGTAGAAAAGATTGCCTAATTTATTCTAGATTAAAAATAATTCAAATTAATATTATCAGGTTTCATGCAAAACTATGGTAAGTTTTTTATATAATTGTGCAGACGTTGGCTTGATTAGGACTCCACGTGAATTCTGAGTGATTTTGTCTTATCCAAATAGTTTTCCTTACTCGTAATACTGTCTACTTGCCTATTTTTTAGACTACTTAAAAATAGATCAAATTGATTCAAAATGGATACAAACCCCAATTTAAGTGTATGCATTATTACTATTAATTTATGGGGTGTTTTAAATACTATTGAATTAATCTAATGTACAGGTGAACAATGATGTTAGACAACAATGAAAAGAGCCTCAAGGTTACACCCTATCAATTATTTTTCCTTGTCATCTGTTACAACTGTGGACTCTAGCATTTCGTTAATTGAATTTGCCTACTATATACTATAAGGCTTATTCTTGCAGTTCTGGCAATTTCTCCTGAGGATGTCATTTTTGAAGGTAGCTTAGGGCAAGTAGAATGGATAACCTTGATGGCTTAGTTTTCTATAGCAGCAAGTTTATTAAGAGCATGCTCAATGGATTTGCTTTGTCATACAACAGTTTAATGCTTTAGACTTTGCATGCCTATGCTAATAATGCTATGAAGTCGGTTGTGTGGTCTGGCATGTAGGTACAGTTTCTGTACAAGGTAGAAACAGTCTCCATAAAAAAATAATTAGATAGATTTTATATGGCACTTGACTAGTTTTCTAACGAGATCATCACTTTTGTAACCCACTGTGCCATTTATGCCCATTTATGTTATGTACAGTAGTTTGAAAATAATTGTAAGTGTGAACAACCAACACACACTATCCCACAGTGGTCTTTATGATTGGTTTCCTTAAATGTGTGGTTCCATCAAGGATTTTTCTTGTCTAGGAAGCACGTTAATTGTAGCTCCAGGGACCCACCTGCTTCCTAAGATGCATACGTCCATAGCTCATGCCGGTAGCAGCCCCAACTGGGTTAATAATATGGAGGTTTAAATGTCCCGTAGCACAGGAACCAATAGGAAGCTGTAACGTCATCCGCCGCAGCTTCCTATTGTCCCTTGTGTCACTGGCGCTTTAAACCTGCATAAGGAACCAGCAGCACCTTTAAAGGTAGGTATCTTGGGAGCCAGGGGTCCACATAGCTGAAATGTACCTGTAGATCCCATGTTTCAAAATGTGTTTGAATGCTCTATTTTAAGTTTGCACCGCCAAATCAAACAGCAGATTAAGTGGTATGGTAAAATATAAGGTGTGACATACTGTAAATACAGTAGTCATTTTGATAACTGCATAATAAAGATAAGTATAGTACAGTACATTAAGTACAGTAAATTATGTTTCAGTATAGAATTTAAAGTCAGTACAAGCATGTGAACAAACAAATAAATGAATATCATGTACAGTTTTATTTCAATTGCCCAACCTATAGCCCTACTGCCAACACTATTTATTTACAACATTCTCCTTCATTTAGAGACTTTTATAGACTTTCAAACCCTTACAATTTTCCCCCATAAAAGCAGTTTGATAACTTTACAGAATGTCAAATTAACAGCTTTTTTGCTTTGCTGAAAATCAACCTTAAACATTTTCAAGCAATTTGACTAGTAAAAGTCAAGCACAGTCACAAGTATGGGTTTTGCTGGGAAGAAGACAGAAAGAGTATTAGCTTATTTGCCAAGTATCTCAGGTGTGTTCAGAGGTATCGCTCCATGTGTTGTATTGTTGAGTGTTTTGGGAGTTAGTGTTTGTAGATAAGTTAATACATTCTCTATTAAATAGGGATATGTCTCTCTGAAAATGTCTATCATCTGCCAACCCCCATCTCACTCCTCTGTCACATTTTTAAAACAGGTTTGCTAATTGGGTGTTATTTTTAACTCATCCCACTCTTTCTCCCCACACGGTGTTAAGTCTTTCCATTTTTTTCATATGGAAAATTGCTATGACCTGTCACTTTAAAAATAATTCCCCCCTTCCCTCTTTGCAAATAGTTTTCAATTGAATCCGTTTTGGAAATAGTCCTACCTGATAAATTAATTGTTGGCATTAAAAATTAGTTAACGCAGTAGGTGGATCAATTTATTCAGTGGTGCTACTTGCAAATATTTCTCTCTTGCAAATCCACATTGCTTTGGTCTCTGTCATTTTTTCCGGGAGGTCCATGAGTTAGGGACTTGTTAAGTTATTAGCACTTTTGCAGAATAATGTTACACTTGATTGATTACCTCTCTCTAAAATAGTTTATATACTGACACATCAGTGCAAGCTGCAGCTCATTGACCGCTAAGAGAATTTAATATGGTTTATGGAAAATCTCGGTATAAGCTTTTTCATACTTCATCCCTCATTGACTATTGGAGGTCAAATACAACTAGACCTATGACAAAGCTGATGCAGTTTCTGCTTGCTGGCTTTTGTTGCAAAATATTATTGCTGTAGGGCAATCATTTTATTATTTGCCTTTATGAAATCAATAACATAAAACAATGGACAAATCTTACAGATAACTTGAAATGAAAAAAAAAAATATATATATATTATTCCTCACTACTACATTTTTGTTGCTTGGGGTGATGCTTGTACTACTCAGGGGGTCTCCTGAGATGAACCGCATTGATTTGAGTCTCCGGGACTCCCTGCTTCCCAAGTTATAGACCCAGATATGGGGTGCCGGTATCTCCTCCATTATTTTAATGTCCCACGTAATGTGACGAGGATGCATTAAAAATGGCACAACACTGGCATCCGATGCCCCATACCGGGGCCTGTAACTCGGGAAGCAGGGGGTCCCTGAGCCATAAATCAAAGCGGTTCAGCTCAGGAGACCCCCTGCTCCCGCACACTATTAAAAAAAAATACATTAAAGCAGCTTAATTACTTTAGCTAAGGGAATGAAGGGGTTAAAGCCCAATAGCAGCTTTATTGGTGGCAATCGCCCCCAATATACCTTGCAATATGTGCTACCCACCCACTCACTGTTCCCCCAACAACTCCTCTCCCCCTAACATACATGTTTTTATTAAAGCATAGGAATGTTACTATAGGCTGGCGGGGGCCCTCGGGTTGTCATTGTGAGTGTCCGGGGGCCCTCGGGTGGTCCCCACAGGAGTCTAGGGTCCCCGCTGGCCTGCAGTACCAATCCTGTGATTTAAAAAAAAAACACATGGTTTTCACAGCCAATCAGATGCAAGTGAGCCATTTGCACTCAAATGTGACATCACAGGCCTATAAAAGCCTGTGCATCCTCATTTGACATCAAAAAGCCGAGGATGGGGGATCTCCTCCAATAGGATTACAAGGGCATGCCTGTTGAAGATGGATGAAGAAGAAGAAGAAGAAGAAGAAGAAGAAGAAGAAGAAGAAGAAGAAGAAGACCCTGAAAGAGCAAAAATTCTATTACAATTTAGAAAGAAAAAGAAAGAAGAAAAGGATTTTGGATTTTTTTTTATCTGTGGCCCATTGCCCTTTAGGATTGTGGATTGGTTCGAGAGCTTGAGGTAACCACGAGATTCGGAGGGTGAAGACATCTAAAGGTAAAGAAAAAATTGAATGCTATTTTTCATTTATAGATTTTTTTATTTTATTTTTATGTTGCATTTTTTTCACACGAACATAGTGACTCATCGCTCACCTAATAGTATTGGGTAAAAAACTTGGTGCATAGGGAAATTAAACTATTGACTACTTGAACTTGTGGCCACCAGGGGTCACTATAAGCCCTATAACATTGCACTCTGAAATTACAACATCCAATTATAAACGTCGTGAAATGAATTGATATTGTATATTTAGTAGGACCAAAAGAGGGATCCAAAAGACCCCATGGCAACAGACTCAAAAACGTAATTAAAATCAAAGCAATAATAACATTTTATTAAACCAATCAA
Source organism: Ascaphus truei (assembly GCF_040206685.1). NCBI lineage: Eukaryota > Metazoa > Chordata > Amphibia > Anura > Ascaphidae > Ascaphus > Ascaphus truei. The sequence goes on along the minus strand of NC_134484.1, from coordinate 434,697,557 downwards.
CAAACACACAAATAGGGAACATATTGGGAACGTTAGTGTGGTGTTAATAGCATGATTACCTTGGTATCCGCGTAGGTATGGTCAAGGAGAGGAACCAAATACATTTCTATGTCCAGCGCTATACTACCTTATCTTCAGACCCCGTATGCACAGATCGTCTCTTCCTGGTGTATGTCATACGTCTGACGTCACCATGCCCCGATGTACATTTCACGTGCTTCAGTCACGCTTCTTCAGGGGGACCATACCTACGCGGATAGCAAGGTAATCATGCTATTAGCACCACACTAAGGCAACCTGTAGGTAACGTGGCCATTATGTGAGACTTACTCCTTTGAGGTATACCACCTCCCTTGGTCACGAGATACACGAGTATCTATATGGCTATCTACTAGTGATTAATGTATATGGTCTTTGATATTATGAGGAAGATACGTATATGGAGATAAACCCTTCTATGTACCTAATATGCGCTATTTTGGGTGGCTATTATCACTAATAAGGCAATCTAACCTTTATGTGAAGCTTGTCAGTATATCTGTATATACATTCCTATCCACCCCATATACCACCTATACCTTATATACTATGGGATACCTTTCCTTATGAGCTTTGGTTATATTTAGATACCAGCTTACCCTTTCACTAGCCATCTCTTCAGCTGGGGATTTTAATATCCTTGTCTATATGTTCCCTATTTGTGTGTTTGTTGATTGGTTTAATAAAATTTTATTATTTTTTTAAATTTTAATTACGTTTTTGAGTCTGTTGCCATGGGGTCTTTTGGATCCCTCTTTTGGTCCTACTAAATATACAATATCCATTCAATTTACGACGTCTATAACTAGATGTTGTAACTTCAGAGTGCAATGTTATAGGGCTTATAGTGACCCCTGGTGGCCACTAGTTCAAGTAGTCAGCATTTTTTTCACACATTCTTTGCAAATGTATTTATGTATGGCCCTCTAGGGCTATACATACATACAGTAAGAAGCAATGGTTGTTTTGGCAAATACTTGCTTGTATGTATTTTAAAAGTACAGCTCAATAATGTGGTCCTCGGGGGTCACCCAATCCGACCGCGCAATAACCGGGGTCGCGCTAATTTAAAAAATCAATGGCCGCCACATGCCCGATCGGGAGGAGGGGGGAGGAGTGGGGAGGAAGGAGGAGGCAGGAGTGAGGTGCCAGCAGCCACAACACTTCCCCCAGCAGCCCCACATGATCCCCCAGCAACCCCCCATGATCCCCCAGCAGCCCCACACGATTCCCCAGCTGCCCCACATGATCCCCTAGCAGCCACAGCACTCCCCCTGCAGCCCCACATGATCCCCCAGCTGCCCCACACGATTCCCCAGCTGCCCCACACGATCCCCTAGCAGCCACAGCACTTCCCCTGCAGCCCCACGATTCCCCAGCTGCCCCACACGATCCCCTAGCAGCCACAGCACTTCCCCTGCAGCCCCACATGATCCCCCAGCAGCCCCACATGATCCCCCAGCAGCCCCACATGATCCTCCAGCAGCCCCAGCACTTCCCCCAACAGCCCCACCACAATGTCCCAGCAGCCCCACCTTGATGCCCCAGCAGTCCCACCACGATCCCCAGCACCACCAGAGTTAGGGTGTGTGTGTGTGTGTAGTTTGGCAAAAAAACAAAAATTATTATTATTTTTTATATTTTCGGGGTCCACGCTCAAACCGCGTTATAGGCGGATCTGCGTTATAGCGGATCGTGCTGTAACGGGTTCGGGCTGTACGTATATTGTTTTTTTGTTATTAGATTTATATGCTATTTATATTGCATATTGATGTAGTGTTCTGGAATTTTTGATGGAGTTTTAAATTGTTTTTTTCTGGCTTTTGATTGGTGTTTGATTTTTAATGTTAGATTATTTTTGGACTTTTGATTTGAATGATGCAGTTTATTTAGATATTTATTTTATTTATTCGGGGTTTTGTTTTGGTGTTTTAATTGTTTATTCTGGTCTTTAATTTGGATTTGAGTAATTGATGGAAATTTTGTTCTGTTTACTTCTTTATTTGTTTTTATTTTGAGATTGTTTTGAATGCATGGATCTTGTTTGATTTTTTTTTTTAGGTTGACCAGTGACTGGCATAGTGTTAAATGATGCCCATATTATATGGACATGATGTACCCACTGTGCCATTCAATTGTTTGATTGGAATTAGTAATGTGTTCATTCTGCAATGTAATGTTGTTTTATTTGGGCCTGTTTTTTTTATTCCTTCACCATTTCTTGCTGTAGTGTTAAATCATGCTCATATTATACGGGCATGATGTACCCACTGTACCAATGAATAAGTGAAGGGTGGGGGTAGTTGCCTGGGGTGGGTGGTTAGGCCTCCTAGGTGGGTAGTGAGAGAGGATGGGTTAAACCCTTAATTACAATAGCGGTTACTAACTGCTAAGGTGATTAAGGAGTTTGGGGACATTAGATTGTATTTTTGATTGTACTGTATTATTTGTGGCAACAGAGGACATGGACAGTGAGGAGGATGAGGACGGCCATCATCATTACTGCATGGCAGGGGTGAGTGCAATTTTTATTTATTTTATTTCTGCAGCTTAATGTTTTATTTGTAATGGACGAAGGCACTATTATCCATATCAGGATAATAGTATTTTTGACCATTAATGTACTGTATGTGTCAGGGAGGGGGGAGTGTTGTGTATTTCCTTCAAAATATTGCTAGTTACGATTGGTACAACAGGCAAGCGCGGACACTCAGGCACCCACGGGGATCACCCGAGGGCCCCGATTCCAGCGGGGATCACACGAGGACACCCTTGTATTAAATGTGTGGTTAAAAACGTAAACAATGATTTTATTCATGGCTCCATTTCTTTTGCATCAGCCTTAGCTGGTGCAAAAATCTGGCGTGCTTTTAAAGTACGATTAACTTATCACTGCTTAGTGAATCGCACTGACTGGCAATAAAGGCGCGTTTGCCATTTTTTGCCTGATCGGACGTATTTATTTTGGCTGAAAAATTGCCTTTTACGGACGATAAAGCACTGTTATCACTGCTCAGTGAATCGCACAGCAGGCAGTATTGGTCTTAAAAGCCATTTATTGATCTTAAAAGCAGTTATCACTGCTTAGGGAATCTAGCACCTGCCACCAATATCTGGAGCTATATATTCAGGCTTCTGAGAATACACAGAGGCTCATTCTGGTCTCAGCCAGGGAGGAGACAGGAGCCCAGGAGGCAAGTGTTTATATTGCTATATAGAAACCATTGCGTGTGTGTGTGTGTGTGTGTGTGTGTGTGTGTGTGTGTGTGTGTGTGTGTGTGTGTGTGTGTGTGTGTGTGTGTGTGTGTGTGTGTGTGTGTGTGTGTGTACATATATATATATAATCAAAAAAATAAAAAAATAAATAGATGATACCGTTCTGTGGCTAACGAAATGCTTTTATTTGTGCGAGCTTTCGAGATACACTGATCTCTTCTTCCGGCGATGTTACAATGACTGAAGCAAAAGGTAAACTTAAAAACAGTGTCTCTTGGAATGTTATCTGTGCTGTTCCTTCCCCCGGTGTGGATGTGTTTTATGGCTAGAGGTGTTAAATGGTTACTGAAAGCAAGTAAAGAAAGAGTGTGTATGTGTATCAGTGTGAATAAAAATGAATGGAGAGCCCACTGATACACATATACACACTCTTTCTTCACTTGCTTTCAGTAACCATTTAACACCTCTAGCCATAAAACACATCCACACCGGGGGAAGGAACAGCACAGATAACATTCCAAGAGACACTGTTTTTAAGTTTACCTTTTGCTTCATTCATTGTAACATCGCCGGAAGAAGAGATCAGTGTATCTCGAAAGCTCGCACAAATAAAAGCATTTCGTTAGCCACAGAACGGTATCATCTATTTATTTTTTTATTTTTTTGATTATTGAAGCTCGGCTAACACGGTACTGATACCTCTATATATATATATATATATATATTCATGTAGAGGTATCAGTACCGTGTTAGCCGAGCTTCAATAATCAAAAAATAAATAGATGATACCGTTCTGTGGCTAACGAAATGCTTTTATTTGTGCGAGATTTCGAGATACACTGATCTCTTCTTCCGGCGATGTTACAATGAATGAAGCAAGGATAACTTGAAAACAGTGTCTCTTGGAATGTTATCTGTGCTTGTCCTTCCCCCGGTGTGGATGTGTTTTATGGCTAGAGGTGTCAAAGAGTAACTGAAAGCAAGTGAAGAAAGAGTGTGTATGTGTATCAGTGTGAATAAAAATGAATGGAGAGCTCACAGTATAAACAGTGCTCTACACAAGGTGTGTGTGGAGTGAGAGGGATATAAATGGTGTGGGTGGGTGTGGAAATGTGAGAGTTTGTTGCACAACTAAAAGTGTGTGTGGATACTATGTGGTCCCTATTGGTGTATATGGATGGAAAAATAAGGAGTATTAGTATGTGTGAGAGACAGCTGTGTGTGCATACATATAGCACAGTATGTACAGACATGGCCTTTAGCGCTCATGGGAAGAGAGTTCGCTAGTGTCAGTAATGACTCATAAAATTTCGATCTCTGTTTAGGCCACTGCTAAGTGTCCCGAACAGTTGCATAAATTTGTATTCATGCAACCGTCTCTCTTTCGGGGTTTTAAGATTACCTTTGAGTATGGCAACCCTCAGATCGTTCATCTTATGGCCAGAGTCAGAGAAATGTTCGCCAACAGGATCAGCATCACACGCGGAACAAGAGACAGTCCTGTTGGCGAACATTTCTCTGACTCTGGCCATAAGATGAACGATCTGAGGGTTGCCATACTCAAAGGTAATCTTAAAACCCCGAAAGAGAGACGGTTGCATGAATACAAATTTATGCAACTGTTCGGGACACTTAGCAGTGGCCTAAACAGAGATCGAAATTTTATGAGTCATTACTGACACTAGCGAACTCTCTTCCCATGAGCGCTAAAGGCCATGTCTATACATACTGTGCTATATGTATGCACACACAGCTGTCTCTCACACATACTAATACTCCTTATTTTTCCATCCATATACACCAATAGGGACCACATAGTATCCACACACACTTTTAGTTGTGCTACAAACTCTCACATTTCCACACCCACCCACACCATTTATATCCCTCTCACTCCACACACACCTTGTGTAGAGCACTGTTTATACTGTGAGCTCTCCATTCATTTTTATTCACACTGATACACATACACACTCTTTCTTCACTTGCTTTCAGTTACCCTTTGACACCTCTAGCCATAAAACACATCCACACCGGGGGAAGGACAAGCACAGATAACATTCCAAGAGACACTGTTTTCAAGTTATCCTTGCTTCATTCATTGTAACATCGCCGGAAGAAGAGATCAGTGTATCTCGAAATCTCGCACAAATAAAAGCATTTCGTTAGCCACAGAACGGTATCATCTATTTATTTTTTGATTATATATATATATATATATATATATATATATAGACAGTGTTCGACAAATCACCCAAAAATCTACTCGCCCAACCAAAAAATCTACTCGCCACCTAGTCGCGCCCCCAATACCGCCCCCAACCCCGCTTTAAAATAAAACATATGAATAAAATCCATTTAAATGACAAATATATTTATTGTATTATATTATACTACAATTAGCCCTAGTTACGTGTGTGTGTGTGTGTGTGTGTGTCTGTGTAAATGTCGATCTAGAAATAAAAGCCGGGTGTGAATGACTAGTTTCCTCAACCCCTTAATCAGTGTCTGGATGCCCCCGCTTCACAATATCTAAAGCAGAAATCCCGCCTTGGATCTTACCTGATCCGTAGTCCCTCAATGTCCAGGTACCCTCATTCCCGCAATTTTATACATTGGAGGGGATGTGTTCCCTACCTGTCTTCTGGGTTAGGGGGGGTTACGATGTCTTCCGTGTGAAGCTTGAGTCAGATCTGGAAGAAAGCAGAATAGGTTATTTCGGTGTAGTATAGGGCAGTTAAGATATATAAGGTAAATAAGAGATACTAAACACATACCCATATACACACACACACCCATATATACACACACACACACACACACACACGCACACACACACACACACACACGCACACTCGCACACACGCACACTCGCACACTCGCACACACGCACACTCGCACACTCGCACACACACACACACACACACACACACACACACACACACACACACACACACACACAGACCCATATACACACACACAGACCCATATACACACACACAGACCCATATACACACACAGACCCATATACACACACACACACACACACACACACACACACACACACACCCATATACACACACACACACCCATATACACACACACAGACCCATATACACACACACAGACCCATATACACACACACAGACCCATATACACACACACAGACCCATATACACACACACAGACCCATATACACACACACAGACCCATATACACACACAGACAGACCCATATACACACACACACAGACCCATACACACACACACACCCATACACACACACCCATATACACACACACCCATATACACACACACACACACACACCCATACACACACACCCATATACACACACACACACACACACACACACACACCAACACACCCATATACACACACACACACACACACACCCACACACCCATATACACACACACACACTCATATACACACACACACACATACACACACACACGACAGGGGTAAGAAGAGGAAAGCCGCGCGATCGAGCACCACTACCCTCCCTCCCTCCCTCCCCCCCCCCGACCATCTCCCGGCCTGCTCGGGCAGTCACGGGACCGTGGGGAAGCGGAGACCAAGGAGGTAGGGGGGGGAACACCCCCGGTACCATCTCCAGCCCCACGCGGGACCGGTAAGAGAAGGGGGGGGGACACCCCCACTACCATCACTCGCGACGCGAGTATCGGGGGAAGCCAAAAGCGTCGCGGGACCGGGGAGAGAAGGGAGGGGCACCCCTACTACCATCACTCGCGGCGTGAGTATCGGGGGAAGCCGGAAGCGGCGCGGGACCGGGGAGAGAAGGGGGGAGCACCCCCACTACCATCATTGGCCCGGCGGCGCGAGTATCGAGGAAAGCGGCGCGAGACCGGGGAGAGAAGGGGGGGGGGCACCCCCACTACCATCACTCGCCCCGCTGCGCGAGTATCGAGCGAAGCGGCGCGGGACCGGGGAGAGAAGGGGGGGACACCCCCACTACCATCACTCGCCCCACAGCGCGAGTATCGGGGGAGAGGGGGGAGGAAGCGGGGAAACACCTTGGCTCGCAGGGAAGGAGCAGAGGGGCTGGAGGATTGGAGTGTACTTACTCTGCAACATAACTCCGGCCAGAAAGAATGGCCGCTCGTTGGGGGCGGGCTCATATAAAGCCTTGCCGCACGCCTACAATGCCTGGGAGCGCGAGCCAATCAGCTGTCAGGTAGGGGAGTTTTTTTTTTTTTTCAGGCAGCGCAAGCAGGGAAAATTTTAGCGCGAGCGGGGGAATTTAAAAAAAAAACACGTGTGCTGCTTGTGCCAATATTTACTCGCCCGGGGATTAAATCCACCCGCCCCGGGCTTGTAAATGTATAGGGTTGTCGAACACTGTATATAGAATCCACAGAAGCAGCCGGCATTCCACTTGCAAGTAGAAAAAATTGGGTGCTTGTCCCATAAAGCAATAATAAACCATACGATACAGTTTGAAGCACGAGATCAGGAGACAGCACTTAGAGTGCTGTCTCCTGATCTCGTGCTTCAAATGGTATCATATGGTTTATATATACATATATATATATATATATATATATGTATGTAACGCGTAGCTCACCACAAACAAAGCGCGACCGCGGTGCTGTATATAATCCGGCGTATTGTGGAATAATAATAAAGATAATTCCAAACGGGTAGTACCAAAATCCTTGGGTGCTAGAACTTAACCCTGCACGTTTCATCACTGTGTGAATGCGTACGGTTTAATTCTATTCAACAATACGCCGGATTATATACAGCAGGACTTTCATTGGTATCAGTAGCGGTATCGCTGCTAACGTTAATTCCAGAATTGTTAGAACAAGTAAAGGATGCTGCTGTCTTCACTAAAATTCATGGGACCGATAACTTCGTTCGCTGTAGATGAATGGAAGACAACCTTCCGAACATGGTTTAGACACTTTGAATTTTGGGTCATGCCCTTTGGACTTTGCAATGTACTGGCCACCTTCCAGCATTTTGTAAATTATATGTTTTGAGACGTTTTAGATCAATTCCTTGTTGTATATCTTGATGACATTCTAATTTTCTAGCTGCCTACAATGTTTTTGATTGTATGTAAAGCTTGAGAAGTGCTTGTTTCATCAATCACAACCGACTTTCGGGGTATGTGATCTCAGCCTCCAAAATAGCTATGGATGAACAAAAGGTTGAGACCATACAGTACACATGTGGCCACCCCCCTCAGATGTGAAATTTTCAGAGATTTTTATGATGAGCTAACTGTTACCGTCGCTTTATTCAGGGTTTTTCACGTATGGTAATTCCACTAATGACCCTTCTTAGGAAACATGTTTCCATTTCATGGGGAACTGCTACAGAAACTGGTTTTCTAGATTTAAAGAGAAAATGATGCATGATACCCATATCAATGTACCTGATCCTCAGCAACCATTAATTCTGGAAGCAGATGTCTCAGATTTTTCCCTTGGGGCAGTTCTGTCTCAACCATCTCCTTTGGGATTCCTTCATCCATTCAAATATACAATATACTGTTGTGCCGACGAGTATTCTAAAATAAATCTGGGGCAATCACCAACAAGACCCAGGTACATGCTGGGTACATGCTGGGTACATGCTGCAACATTTCAGTGACATTTCTGCAGACAGACTAATGGCCCATCGGATTAACAGCGGGGGTACCTGGTAATCCCATTCAAACTGAATGGGACTGCCAGGGACCCCTGCTGTGTTAATCAGATGGGCCATTAGTCTCTGCAGAAATGTCACTGAAATGTTGCAGCATATACCCAGCATGTACCTGGATCTTGTTGGTGATAGCCCCAGATTTTCCAAGGCAAGTTTAAGGCAAGTTTTAGAATACTCGTCGCGCACCTGTAAAAAGAACTGTTGGCTATTCGAGCATCATACCTTGTGTGGAGATACTATTTGTAGGAGGCAGAACATGAGGTGGAAGTATGGACTGCAAAAAAATGTATCACATTTACAGACTGTCCACTGTACAAATCAACGACTTGCTCGCTGGGCCTTACACTTTTCTCATTTACAATTAAAAATAACTTACAGACCAGAAAAGGATCATTCAAAACGGGATCGTTTTTCACATACTGTAAACATCCACCTACGACTATTCCAATTTCTTCAGAATTGGTTCCACCTCCTGCACAGGTATTAGCTACAGTTCAAATATGTGACCATTTACTTCTCTGTTTAAAACAGGCTGCTGAAAAGGACACTTTTTTGCAATAAAAAGTTGAACAGTACAGATATAGCCTGTCTGTTTGTTTGGTTTTCCTTAACTAAAGTCCGGACATCAATTGTTTTGTTTTAGAGATGTAACCAATATAGATCGCGTTTAGTTGTAAGCATCTGGAGTCAGCAGTTCGTGTTGTTATTCACACCTGATTTAAACAGGATATGCCGGACAGATTTCTTATCTGTTTGCTTGAAGTTCATTGTTTACCCGCCAGGTGGCACACTGAATGTCTGAAAATTAGAGTTCTGTAAGTCTCAAGCAGGTGCAAGTCTGACACCACATTAAACTGCAATTCGTTACAATTGCTGTATTGTGTAATGGCCTTCACCATTCAAGACATTATCCAAATTTGGTTGTTTTTTATATATATTGTGATGCAAAACATAACATTTCAAGGTCTACAATTGTTAGTTAGAGTTTATGGCCACTCCACGCAATCACTCCTGTGTTTTTCATGAACTGACTAAGAGTGCAATGTCAATTTCTGTAAGGAAACCAGATTGTAATTTTGTTTATCTAATTTATTCCGCGATTAATGATGCTGCAGATAAGTAAGCAACTGTATCAGAAATATATGAGTATGTAATTGCCAATTATGAGCACTTCAGGTGTTGTATTGACTCAAGTAAATGGAAAAATTCAGTGCGTTTTACTTTGTCAAGAAATCTTTGTTTCCTTCGCATCCCCTCTAATCCGGGTGTCAGAGGAGGTTTTTGGGTTGTGGAACCATCCTTTGCTGATATGTTTGATCATGGCAACTTCAGAAGGAGGAGAAGAAACAGGACCACCAGATTGAACCATATGTCCCAACAGCAGCAGCCACCACCTGATTATACTTTGGCAGGCCTATCTGGTAACCTGGGCATACCTGTACCTGAATACAATCTACAGCAGTCGAACCTTGATTTTAACTATAATGCTCAGTATGGGTACCTTTCCGGATATGATAATGCCGAATATCAACCGCATCAGCAAGTTTGGCAAGCTTGGCAAGAATTCTAACGAAGTTAAAATAAAATATGTTATTAACTTTAGTGCCCTATGACATGAATAGCCTGTATACTGTACAAAAGAGACTGCGACTATTCTAACACAAACCATTGGCAATCCCAAAAAGACCCAGGTACACCCAGGTACATTCTGAATACATGCCTTAAACTTGCCTTAAACTAGCCCCAACATTTGATTAATGGCCCATCAGATTAACAGCGGGGGTCCCTGGCAGTCCCATTCAACTGAATGGGACTGCCAGGGATCCCTGCTGTGTTAATCCTATGGGTCATTAGTCAATGCAGAAATGCCTTAAACTTGCCTTAAACTAGCCAGCTGTTTTAATTTGCAATTTTGCAAGATAGGGAAAACAAATAGTACAGAAACGGATGGTAACAAACACTCACATAAATCAATAGAGTGCTACAATAAGACAATGTTAAACAAATTTTGAAGCACAAAACTACTCACCCAGAATTTAGGCCACGTCCAGGCTGGTCGCGCGCACTTGAGTGTTGCACAATGAATCACATTAGGTTAATGTGAACGTGTATAGTGCGCATGCACGTGAGCATTGGCAGGAGAGCTGCTTGCGGAGACAAACATTTTTGTCTTTGTCGCACGTTGGTCGGGTCACGTGAGTGGTTAGCCCAATGAGGGCGAATCAGCCTTGTGACATCACGGCCATGCCCCCTAAACACCCCTGACATGCGACAGGGAGGCATCAACCTACAGGACAAGAATTGCCCCAGCTACATATGAGCATGACGTCACGGAGCTCAGTTGCGCTCGCACAAGCAGCATGGACACGGACTTAGAAATCAAATTGCACCAACTATAATCTCTCACCAAATATTCAAGCCCAGTACATCTTCCTACGCTCCTCACAGTACTGAGAAACACTAACTAAAATTACTGCCTTATTTGGTGGGGCTGATGTGTGACCTTGCAACCTTTTGGTAATTACGCTTCAAATCAAAACATAGTCAAACTCGCACTCGCAAAGATTGTCCTTTCAACAGACACAATTGTATAAATGAAAAACGCTGTATAGTACAGATGTAGCAAGAATTCCTTTCCCCAACACCATACTGTACATGAACAAGCAAATGTCTGCAGTGTAGGGGACTGTGTCTACTGCGGGGATCCATGCTCAATGGGACCCCCTGCAGCATTCATCCTTTGGTGCCGTGACCATCGTACTCTTGGCACCAAAGACATTGTCTTGTTACGGCTGTATATGGCATGTGTTACCTTGTCAGATAGCGCAAATTAACAAGCACAATATTGCAGTTAATAGATTATGCCCCCAAAATGATATCTAGCTAACTAGCTATGTTTATAATTAACCCTCCAATCAGCTATTTTTAGAATGCATAGAATAGAATAATAGTTCACTCAAAGTAAATATCCATCATTTACGGCTGTTGCTGCGTGTTATATGCATGCATTCTTCTAATTCTGTTTTTCTGGAACTGCTGTAGGGATTTTGGGGACAATTTGACAATTATAAATGAGATAAAACTAAAAAAGCCCTTGAGCAGACTTGTTAGCAGACTTGTTATGAGTTTGAACGAGCATTTAATAGATTAATAGAAAAACAGACAGTGCCCTGCAACTGTTATTGCACACACTAATATAGCACCCAAACAAACATATGCAAATAATTTAAAGATATATATACCAGCTGGAAACTTTTAAAAAGCATGTTACTATTATTTATTTTTATATCTTTGAGTTCCCAATGTAATCATTTTGCTCTATATGAGTGTGTACAAAGCTTCCAGCATTTACCCTCCCCCCTTACAAAAAAAAAAAAAACCTCTTGTAACAAGGACTTATCAATGTTGAGAAAACCTGTCTCTAAATCAAGCAGTGCGCTGGTTAATTGCACAGGCAATCAACCAGACTCCACCTAGCTGATTAGGACTGTTAGAAAAAGGCTGATCTAAGAAACAGGAAGGAGATTTTCCTTAGCCCACAGCTGGACTGACCAGAGGAAAAGATGTCTTGATGTGCGCAGAAGGACTGGATGCCGACAGCAAGACAAGGGGACAAGACCACTATACCTGGACACAGACATTTCCATGGCACACATGGGTGCGGATACAGGAAAGCAGAGAGGCCTTCCCCTACAGCTAAAAGAACAGATAAGAGACTTTCTTGCTGGACTATTGTGTGGATAGTAGATGAGGGATATTATCCCAATGTTAGAGGCCCAGCTGTCCTATGGACATATAACAAGCAGCAGGATAGCAAGATTGTGAAACCAAGGTGTCAGAGCATATATATTGAGGCTGCTGGATACTCACACACAATAAAGACTTCCAGGTGTACTAGTAATACTGAAGAGCAGACACAGATATTCATATATACCATAAAAGTCTAGTGTATATTCCCAGTAAAACAAAAGTACGTTGTCATAATGTGAAATCACAGTGAGAACTCACTTGGACACAGCAGCTCAGTCCTTGGTAAATGCGTGCCTCACGCTCAGCATTCAAGTAGGAGTAGTGGTCCCGTGGGGTCCAATGGCGGGGCACAGCAACAAAAACCATGGGGGCTGCAAACCAGTGATGAATGCTAAAACATATTTATTAGGTGGTCAAAAAGGATACATATTCTAAGGCAATGAAGGGGTTAACTCACTGTGCCCGCTTTATTGTGGGTAGCGGGGGTGGGTGAAGGGGGTATTTGGCCCTTGGTGTGAGTTTAGGACTTGCGGGGGGGTTGCGGGTGCACTTAACCCCTTCACGGCCGTAGCAGTTAATACCACTACGGTCATGAAGGGGTTAAGCCCTCCCGCTACCCCCCGCAAGCCCTAAACAACCATCGTTGGGGCTAATACCCCCTTCACCCACTCCCGCTACCCACAATAAAAAAAAATCACACACAGCAGCCGCCCCAAAAAAAAAAAAAAATCTAAATAAATAAATAAATAAATGACTATAAATAAATACATTTGAAATACATTTTTATTTATAGTGTAGATGTGCAGGGGGTCTCCGGAGCTGAACCGCGTTGGTTTCAGGTCGGGGGATCCCCTGCTCCCCGAGATACAGGCCCCTTTATGAGGTGCCGGTATCCCTCTGCGTTTAAAGGTCCCGATCACGTGACCGCGACCTGTAAACCAAGCAGAGGGATACCGCCACCCCCTAAAGGGGGCTGTATCTCGAGGAGCAGGGGGTCCCCAGACCTGAAACCAACGCGGTTCAGCTCCGGAGACCCCCTGCACATCTACACTATCAATAAAAATGTATTTAAAATAATTTTTAATGTGCGGATGTTTGCGCAGAGAGAGAGCAGCGGATCTCTCTCTGCTGCAAACACATCTCGCCCCCACCGCCCATACAGTAGTATCATTTATGTATGTGCATATACAGTACTGTATGTGTACAGTACTGTATGTTAGGGCTTATAGGGGTTATTGTTATACAGTATATATATATAAATATATATATATATATATATATATATATATACTGTGTATATACAGTACTGTACACTGGCGACACACTTTATTCGAGCTCGGCTAGTCCCACGAATTCGGGTATACCCGGGTGTATTGAGGTTTGTGACTGTTTTCTGCCCGAGTGCATTGGGTTATTTTCCAGGCAGGGATTGAAGCATTTTATTCCCGCTGGCTGCAATACTGCACAGTATATATATATATACTGCATTACAATTCATGAATTTATGCCATCTGGTAGACACGCGAAGCATTGCAGCCTATTAAATCCTAATCATTATCATTTAACAGATCAGCCGCCCGTCAGCCAGGCATGAACCCAGGCTGGGAAGGCAAATGCAACGGGGCTTGTCAGAGGTGAGGAGCGGCGCATTCCAGGTATCTGCCAGGTACATACTGGGTATTTGCTCGAATAAAGTGTGTCGGTGCAGTATATATATATACTGCATTACAATTCATGAATTTATGCCATCTGGTGGACACGCGAAGCATTGCAGCCTATTAAATCCTGATCATTATCATTTAACAGATCAGGCCCCCGTCAGCCAGGCATGAACCGTGGCTGGGAAGGCAAACGCAACGGGGCTTGTCAGAGGTGAGGAGCGGCGCATTCCAGGTATCTGCCAGGTACAAACTGGGCATTTGCTCGAATAAAGTGTGTCGCAGCAGTACAGTATTAATTTAATGATCTGTATTGACAAATAGGGGCAGATCACTTAGAATATTATCACTCCTACACCCATCAATATGTCACTATCACTATTGAATTAATTTATGCAACACCATTAGTTTGTAACATCATTTTAAGATCACAGAGATATATATGTCTAATAACACTAATCTGTACTGACTATTTCAGGCAGATTTTATTATTTACTCATTCTTACACCAATACCACATATCACATTATTTCACAAACTCCTTTCTATCCCTTATTAGTATAGTTATTTTTCATTATTATTTTATTAGAACATCTTCAGGGACTATACTTACCTTTAATGCCAATTCCGATATAGGATTGTAAGTGCTGTGGTATGTATGGATGTGAACCTTCAAGAAACATACACAATGAGACACAGTTCCCACCTAGACATCTTTAATGGCTTTAATATAGGAAAAAGACACATCTCCATCATTAACATCATGGTTAAAAGGATAGACACATGACCATTAACATAGGCGTTTCACTAATTCAGATATGAACATGCCTAGTATTAAATACAGGAGACTCCCTTTACTATGCATCCGTGGGATCACGGACATAGTTCCCACCCACATACGTCATTAGAGGCGGGATTCTTTTATCACAAACCACATAAATACTTACCGAATAGACAAAGGAGTAGACTCTTCCTCCCCTGAAGAAGCGTGGTTACACGTGAAACGTTCGTCGGGAAAAGACGTCACAAGCTGACGTCATTAGAAGTGGCGACATCCAGTAACCCTATACTCCGAGAGAGTCAGGCTTGTATTCACTATGAAGTGTCAGAGTTGACTTTTGATCCTCCGTGATCAAGCGTTGATTGTACTGCTTTCGTTTCGTTTTGGGATATTGATTTTCTGCCTGCCCCTGGGGGCGTTACACTACTAGTACTGGCATACACCCTGTAATCAAGGTTGTCATTTTGCGGCACGAATATCCAGACTAATTGACTGTATAGTGTTACTATTGTTGCAGATATCACCACTTCTGATACTAATTATCCTTCTCAGCAGTTACAAGCCAGAAATGATGTAATCTGATACTTATCAGCCCCCAACATATACATCTCTCTAGTTAGGATTGCGTTTTACTGTTACTGTTTCAGTTTAACATTATGCCCACAACTGATTATGGATGTTTATAGACAGCAGAGTTTAATATCTATATAGATTGCTCCTCCTAATTATACTGACTGTACTAAGCCACTTCTATAAAGGGTTGTTTTTTTTTAAGTGTATGAATGAATTATGTGTGTTTTTAAACGAGTAATTGAACTATTAAAACTTTTTTATTTTTTGGTCTATCGGTTCCCTAAGGGCTAAGCAGCCCTAAAACAGATTTTTTTCTGAAGGATCATTGTTATCCATTCTATCTCTTTCTGGCATTGAGTGCTAAAATAAAGGGGAACCTATCTGATCCTCCTGGGATCATCACTGTTAATAAATATTTCTCTTTCCCCTTTAAGCACCTGCCTAGACCGTGTATATATATTTATTTCTCAAAACGGATGAGCGGTCTCATCCCCCTTATAGTACATTGATAATAATATTAATTAATAATATATAATAATATATGTATAATAACATACATTTTTCCGTCTTTATCTTCTTCCTCATTCTGTGTTCAGTACAGTAGTTCATTGAGAGGGGAGGTTTTGTGTACATCATGACTGCAGTTTAGATACACTTAACTACAAACAGTTCACAAACTTTACACGATACCCCCCCTCTCCCTCAGTCCATCCTTTTTTACTGAAAAGACAAGAAAACAAAAAATTAGTGCAGTTATGTGCATACTGTATTATGGCATTGTGTGCTGTATAGTACTGTCAAACTAGTCTATACTGGAACTACTGTATACTGTAACTTCTGTTAAATACTTTGCAACCAGATGGCTGGTGCTTCTCTCTCAGGAAAGAAAAAAAATTGAGCAGTTAGGTGCATATTATGGCATTGTGTACTGTATAGCTACTCCATATTGGACTACAGTATGCAGTTAGTATTGTCAAACTAGTCTATACTGGAACTACTGTATACTGTGACTACTGTTAAATACTTTGTAACCAGGTGGCTAGTGCTGCTCTCTCAGGGGAAAAAAAAATCTGTGCCATACTTACCTGTATATACTGTACTTACAATACTACAGTAAAGTACTATACCATACTACCTTCCTGATGCTTGCCCATTACGCGCGATCACAATGGGCAACACAGTCACAATATGGTCAATATATTTATTGCATCGTTCCACGGTGAGTACATCGTTCCAAAAACTCAGTATGCCTTGCGCCAACTCATCCTTTTTGGAGGATTTCACAACTTTTCGGATATGGTCCTTCAGCTGATGCCAGACCATTTTGAAAGGATTGAAGTCTGGTGATTTGTCATTGGAGGGAGGGGGGAAAAAAGGACAATTAGCTAAAGAGATACAGTACAAAGTAAAAACAGCGGGAAAAAATGAGACACGGTTACCGCACTTACTCCGCTGGCGTCTTCACCCAGTTGATACCGCGCTCAAGAATATGCGCTTTTGACGCGGTGTGCTTCAGATCTTTGTCCTGGTAGAAACGGTGACCATCTGGGAACTCACGTGTGATGTATTCCACAATCTCAGGCACAATTTGCTCTTGGAAAAAATATTTATTCATGATTCCTATAACAAGAAAAGAAAAGTGCTCAAAAAATTGCACACTAGTATAGTACAGTGCATAAGGCAACAGCGTGTGACATACATTTTACTGTACCTTCAAAGATGACGATGCATCCTGGTCCACGCCTAGAGATGGCACCCCACACATGCATCTTCACTGGGTGTTTCGGACGCGGCTTCATAGATATGCGACCTTTTATGTGGAATGCAAAGGTGGCAAATCTCTCCAGCTAAACAGTAGACTCGTCAGTGAAGATGCAATCCTGGAAAGATTCTCCACTGTCGATCATGCCTGGGCCTGGACCACTCTCTTGATCTTGTTAACGTCCCTTATCATAGGGTACGCTCTGTAATGACAAGGAATAATTTTATAGGTACAGTACAGTTTCTTAAACAACACTTTAACCTCCTGTACTGTCCAGTACTAACCTCACACGTCCATATTTCATCCAATTCTGCATCTCATCTTCTTTATGCTGGTCTCGGATACAGTGAGATTGTGATTTTGCTACAGATTGTATTTGACCCTTAAGGCACTCTTCTCATCATTCCCTTCACTTATTTTGTCGACCAGAAGAGTTGTCTCCCTACAGTGTACAGAAAAACAACAATCCGGTAAGTTACAGTGCAGTAGGCCACAAGTACAGCACATCCTTTACAGTAAAAATAGTATAAAATTAGATAGATCTACACATTATATAGTTCTATTAATATGCAGCAATATAAACAATAATAGATATACTGTATTATATACTGTAGTTATTATAAATATACCGAAATAACTATAAAATGAGATAGATCTACACAATATATACAGTAGTTCTATTATTATACAGCAATATAAACAATAATTGATATACTGTATTATATACTGTAGTTATATAAATACACCGGAATAACTATAAAATGAGATAGATCTACACAATATATAGTTCTATTAATATGCAGCAATATAAACAATAATAGATATACTGTATTATAT
Organism: Ascaphus truei; assembly: GCF_040206685.1. Taxonomy (NCBI): domain Eukaryota; kingdom Metazoa; phylum Chordata; class Amphibia; order Anura; family Ascaphidae; genus Ascaphus; species Ascaphus truei. The sequence continues at coordinate 434,679,245 of NC_134484.1, read as the reverse complement.
AGTTATATAAATATACTTACGCGTTAGTTAGCGTTGGTGTCCTTGTGCGTTGTTTCTTTTTTCCGTGTGCATGATAGCACATGGTGGTTGATGGCACAACGAGGCCAGAAGCAGCTAACCAGTGTTGTATATCTGAAATTCGTTGTCCGCTTGTGTACATCTCCTTAATTCTCATGCTGAGATCCTTTGAAATCTTTTTAACAGGCATTGCTGCGAGTAGAAAGAAATACAAACACAAGAATGTATATTCGGTGTTTAGTCGATGTGTATTCAATGTGCAGTGAATCCACAAAATGGATGGTGTATTTATACGTTAATTACTCACATTAGAGTACGCCCACTTTTAACACCTGTACCTCGTCGCCATGCATAAAAGGTTACACACTTTGCATAGCCTCCCACTCGATGATCTGTATCTGAACTTGCCCTTGTCCAGATACTGCATTCTGCCATCTGCTTCCATGGATCAACCACGATTCTACCGACGCAAGAAGCCACTCGTCTCTGCCGTGCCTATCACACAGAAAACGCGAAAGGCGGCAGCCGTTTCCAAGCCAAGGCCAAAGCGACAGGCTGAGGCTAATAAATAAAACCTTCTGCTGACCCCAAAGGCTAAGTGTTTTAATACACGTAAGCTTTATTATGTCAAGAAGAAATTCGGTGATGTACACTCAACGCAAAACAATTGGCAGCCAACCCAGCGAAGCCGCAGGCCACTTCCTCGATTACGCTTCGACGACTCTGCCGCCGCTCTCCCGGAAATCTACAGCCTATCTTCTCCACTACTCGTCCACGACGCTGCCACCGCTCTCCCGGAAACCCACAGCCCATCTTCTCCACTGCTCTTCGACGACGCTGCCACTGGTGTCCCTGAAATCCACGGGTCACTTTCTCCATTACGCTTAGACGACTCTGCCGCTTCTCGCCCGGAAATCCACAGGTCGCTTTCTCCATCCCTCTTCGACGACGCTGCCGCTTCTCTCCCGGAAATCCGCAGGTCACCTCCTCCATCTTTCTTCGACGACACTGCCGCTTCTCTCCAGGGAACACCCATCTCATCCTCCGTAGCACCCATCCACCCAGATGTCCACAGCATGCCGTGCACATGAACCAGCTCGTTAGACCGCATGCTGAATGGGTTAAGTGTGGATATCCCTGGGAACTCTACTATGCTGGTAAAGATAGATCTGCTTTTAGAGACCATGCTAAATATGGATCAACGGATGCAGAAGATGGATCGACAGATGGAGAAGATAGAGACTGACATAGCGAGGATACATAATTTGCTCGGTGTTCATGCCCCTGTGTCCCCGACGCGGGAGCAGGAAGGTGGCATGGATGTGATGAATGGGACCTTCGACCACCATCCAACACCAAGCGCACCCTCTCCACCAGAAGAATTTGTGTACATGTATACTGTTGAGGTGGAGGATAACATGACAACCCTGTCAAGACCACGCCAGGAGACAACACGGCGACCAAGACAGGAGGAAAGCTTCCTCCCAGACAACCTACCCTCGCCCGCTGCCACAAGCACACCCGCTCCCAGAAGAACACCCGCTCCCAGAAGAACACCCGCTCCCAGAACCCAACCTACATACGCTTGCATCGATACGGTGCCCGATATCATCCTGCGCGAGCTGCCACCGGCACTCAGGGAGAAGTATAGGGTGATGAGTACTGGTTTACCCCAGAAGTATGCATGTTAATTTTTAAGCACCACGTGTCCTACTTGGTGTACTGTGGGTAATGTAAACTACGAAGGAAATCGTGAAAAAAGGGCGCTTCCTGAAAATTTAAGAAGGACTATTGTGGAGGAATTGTGGCGCTATTTTTCAATTTCAGATCCTTTAATGAAAATCGTTCGAGACTCCATTAATGGCATTTTGCGCCATACAAGGCATCGGCCCTGGAAGGACAATCTGGTGGGGATCGAATTTGCATTACTGTTCAACTGTTGTTTATTTTTTGTAAATGTTTTTGTAAATGTTTTGACTTTCTGTACTTTAATAAAGGAGATGTTGCGTTTTTTAAATTTAATGAATAAAGAATTTTTTTTAATAACACCATACTGTTGTGCTGTACATGTTTTGACTTTCTGTACTTTAATAAAGGAGATGTTGCGTATTTTAACTTGTATTAATAAAGAAATGTTTTTACTTACTGTACACAAGACCTGCACAATTCCAGTCCCCTAGAGCCGTAACAACAGGCCCGGTTCTCAAGGTTATCCTTAAAACCGGGCCTGTTTGCGGCCCTCGAGGACTGGAGTTGTGCAGGCCTGACTGACTGTTCTGTACACCATCCTACTGTAAATGTTTTGACTTTCTGTATTTTAATAAAGATGTTGCATTTTTTAAATTTTATGAATAAAGAATTTTTTTTAATAACACCATACTGTTGTGCTGTACATGTTTTGACTTTCTGTACTTTAATAAAGGAGATGCTGCGTGTTTTAACTTGTATTAATAAAGAAATGTTTTTACTTACTGTACACAAGACCTGCACAATCCCAGTCCCCGAGGGCCGCAAACAGGCCCGGTTGTCAAGGTTATCCTTAAAACCAGGCCTCTTTGCAGCTCTCGAGCACTGAAGTTGTGCAGGCCTGACTGACTGTTCTGTACACCATCCTACTGTAAATGTTTTGACTTTCTGTACATAAATGTTTTCACTAGCAGTAAACCATACACCTGTTAATGTTTTGAATTGCTGTACACTTTAAATGTTTTTAAATTGTATTTGTAAATAAATGTTTTTGTACTTACTCCACCAATAAAAGAAAATGTTGATTTGTTTTAAATTGTTCCATTGTCTCCTTTTATACTGTAACAAACTACAGTGTTTCTAGAACATACTGTACAGTACAGTCCAGGCATACTGTACAGTATACCCAAGGCATGCTCAGCACTGTACAGTACATCACAAGAGTTTTAAAACAATACATGCTGTACGGGTATAGAATACACATATGTACTGGAATACATGTAGAATAAATGCATACTTTTTATTTTTCGGGTTTATTATACAGTATATATAAAAAAAGTATTGTATACCGTCTGAAAACAACAGCATACTGTTTCAGGTATTCTATCCTAATCAATAACAACGGCCACTAAACTCTAGACTCCGGTACGTGTTTTTTTTAATCAGATCCAGCCATGTGCAGGCATTGTAACACAAAGCGATATTATCCATCGAAATCCCTCCATTTGCCGTTTTCCGCATGAGATGACAAAGTTTTCTTTTCTGAGGAAAAAAAAGTTAAACTTTTACTGTTATGGTCAGTCCCCTAAAGAAGTTCCCACAGTCAGTCCCACCAATAAATTTCTCGGGGGGCGTCTCCTGTTCACATGCGCATGTGCCTACTGTTGATGTGATGACACACATATGTGTTTCAAGAAGGTTCCAATGCGCATGCGCCTAGCATTCCACCAATTGTTCAGTATCTACTGTAGAAGCTGCTCAGCCAATGAGATTGCTTACAGGAGACTCGCTTGACTGTGCATTGATATTTCAAAAACAGAATAAAATACGGCAACATTACTCACCATAGACTTTGCCAATCAGCTGGCGCCGAGCCACTGCCAGCCCCGTATTCTTGATCATACACGTAGTTGGCAGGTGACAGCAGGACTACTACAACTGTAGTCAGTTGATGAGGCTGGAAATCGCTTAGGTACATGCAAGCTTGCTGGAATCTGTACTCGAAATCCGGCTCAGGCTGCAGGTATCCGGGCGGGGACAGACAGCAAGGGTTGTCGGTCACCAGGTTTTCACTGACGGTCAGACCGATATTGGAAGCCGGTGTTGGTGCTGGCGCATTGCTTGCCTGCGACTGATGTTTCTTAGTTGGTTTTAACATGACCTTTCGCCTTTTGAAGTCTCCATGATCATAGATACGGGAAAAACCCGGTGATACACACCAATACCCTCCAATAACATCAGGATGAATACGAAAAAAACATGGATCGATACATAACTTTTTCCTTATTGCACGCTTCCATACATGAGCATCTGGTGAAAATTTGTAAAAGTCATAGTTTTCGATAAAATACTGATAAATTTGAACAACTGTTGCCATCTTATTATCTGTTGCATTAATCGTGCCCATATTAAATAAGCATACGTTCTGTCGGGTTTTTGGAATACGGACTGCAGTTGTGCACTCATCTCAGAACTCTCAGGACAATACTGTAGAACACCAAAAGCCTTAATTGATACATTATTGTAACTTCTTCAGTCCCAAGGCCAATTTACAATGGACCACTGTGGTATTCTTTTAAACACCTGCAAGTCGACACATTACTGAATCGCATGCGCATTACAATTCATGAATATCTGCCATCTAGCGGATACGCGAAGAAATGCAACCAATTAAATCCGAACCATTATCAATAAACACATCAACCGCGCATCAACCGCGGGTGTGAATGCAACATGAATGCGGTATGAATGCGGTCAGAATGTGGAATGAACGTGGTGACGAGCGGTGAAGTGCGTGGCATTCGGAAAAAATCCCCGAAAAAATTTGGGATGTTGGAGAATAAAAGGGGCAGCGGCTGTAACTTGTTTTGTTTAACGATTGAAATAGTTAATTGTGTAATTGTTATGGATGGTATTTTAATTGTTTTGGGATTTGATTAATGAATGCTAATTTATTTCTGTTGACTTGCTTGGTTTAAATAGTATACTTGTTTGGATTTAATGGTATTTTGTTTGGAATATTTTATTGTTAACATTGATTGGCAGAGTGTACATGGTGCACAGATTTATGCATCATGTATACAATGTAAATTCAATGTTTTGATTGGCATTTGATGCTTTTGATTGGAAGATGAGATAGATTTTTTAAGGAAATAGGATTTTATTTTACTGTGGCTAATATGGAGAAGTGGTGTTTTTATTTGAGCATGTTTTTGTTAACCCTTAAACATTTCTTTGTATATTGGTGTTATATATATATATATATATATATATTGATGAGATATATATATATATATATATATATATATATATATATTGTGACAAACGCCCCTCTTTTGTAGTGCTGACGTCTGTCTGGGTTCTTCCCGACACAGTCTTCTAGGGTTAATTATACAACAAACAGGATCATGCAAAGTATTATGCTGCTTAACTCAGGCTTCTGCCTGCTTTATTTTCATCCAAGTAAGGTACTGCAGCTTTAACATGTGTAGGTTAGAGGTACTCAGATACTTTCATTCAGCAGTTCACACATTTCAGTGTTACAATATTTTCCACACTGTTATTTCAAGAAATAAAACCAAAATCATATAAGCAAATCCTATCCCTTTCAGGGATCTAACTACACATCAGAATCAGTCTCTCTAACAGCTGCTGGCCAACTAAACTGGTTCCCCAGCTTAAAACAATGCTCTCTCATTTAGGGACACAAGATACAGCACAGTCTTTTAGCAACAGCAGTAACCATTTGTTTTGTCTTATCTGTTCGTGGTGTCCAGGCAAATCCTCTGGTACTGTCATACGTGGAGAGGCCGTCAACCTCGATACTGGATGCAGGAGAGTAGCGACACCCCCAGCCCCCAGGCTCCAAGGAGAGAGAGTGAAATGCAAAACCTCTCTGCTCTAAATACCTGTGCATGTGATTAGAAGAGCAGGTGAGGGAGAACTAGAGCCATTGTAATCTGTGGTCTGGATTTTCCATCCAGCTGCCTGAGGTAATGGGAAGCTGTGGAACGGATCATTTGTAACTATTCCTGCACTTTCTGCTCTAAAATGGGGCAGAAAGCTGCCTAACATCTTTGGACTATGTCACAATATATATATATATATATATATATATATATATATATATATATATATATATATATATATATATATATATATATATATATATATATATATATATATATATATATATATATAGATATGTAGAGGTATCAGTACCGTGTTAGCCGAGCTTCAATAATCAAAAAATAAATAGATGATACCGTTCTGTGGCTAACGAAATGCTTTTATTTGTGCGAGCTTTCGAGATACACTGATCTTTTCTTCCGGCGATGTTACAATGAATGAAGCAAAAGGTATACTTAAAAACAGTGTCTCTTGGAATGTTATCTGTGCTTGTCCTTCCCCCGGTGTGGATGTGTTTTATGGCTGGAGGTGTCTAAAGGTTACTGAAAGCAAGTGAAGAGAGAGTGTGTACTGTATGTGTGTCAGTGTGAATAAAAATGAATGGAGAGCCCACTGTATACAGGCATACCCCGCTTTAACATACGCAATGGGACCGGAGCATGTATGTAAAGTGAAAATGTACTTAAAGTGAAGCACTATTTTTTTTCCACTTTACGATGCATGTACTGTTCTGCAGACATCATATATATGCATAACTAATGTCAATAATGCATTTGTAACTAAAATAAATACAGTAGGCTTTATAGAAAGAAAATCTTTAATGTCAGCTAATTTTTTCTTACTAGTGCCCCCACAAAATACATACCAAAAAAACCCATCCCTCTAAATACATGTAACCCCACCCCGCCAATACATATTAAAAATGCCCCCGCCAATACATATTAAAAATGCCCCCGCCAATACATTTTTAAAAGACCCACACCGCCTCAATACATTTTTAAAAGACCCCCCCCCCTATAAATATTTTTAAAAAATCAGGCCACACGGGTAAAATCATATCTCCTCCAGCACCCCTCATATCACCCTCCCCTGCATCTCCCTCATATCACCCCCCCTGCATCTCCCTCATATCACCCCCCTGCATCTCCCTCATATAACCTCCCCCTGCATCTCACTCATATCACCTCCCCTGCATCTCCCTCATATCACCTCCCCCTGCATCTCCCTCATATCACCTCCCCCTGCATCTCCCTCATATCACCTCCCCCTGCATCTCCCTCATATCACCTCCTCCTGCATCTCCCTCATATCACCTCCCCCTGCATCTCCCTCATATCACCCCCCCTGCATCTCCCTCATATCAACCCCCCCTGCATCTCCCTCATATTACCACCCTCATATCATCCCCCCCTGCATCTCCCTCATATCACCCCCCCTGCATCTCCCTCATATCACCCCCCCTGCATCTCCCTCATATCATCCCCCCTGCATCTCCCTCATATCACCCCCCCCCCTGCATCTCCCTCATATCACCCCCCCTGCATCTCCCTCATATCACTTCCCACCTGCATCTCCCTCACATCACCCCCCACCTGCATGTACCTCACATCACCCCCCACTTGCATGTCCCTCACATCACCCCCCACCTGCATGTCCCTCACACATCACCCCCCACCTGCATGTACCTCACATCACCACCCACCTGCATGTCCCTTACATCACCCCCCACCTGCATGTCCCTCACACATCACCCCCCACCTGCATGTCTCACATCCCCCCCCACCTGCATGTACCTCACATCACCGCCCACCTGCATGTCCCTCACACATCACCCCCCACCTGCATGTACCTCACATCACCACCCACCTGCATGTCCCTTACATCACCCCCCAACTGCATGTCCCTCACACATCACCCCCCACCTGCATGTCTCACATCCCCCCCACCTGCATGTACCTCACATCACCGCCCACCTGCATGTCCCTCACACATCACCCCCCACTGCATGTCTCACATCCCCCCCTCACCCACCTGCATGTACCTCACATCACCCCCCACCTGCATGTCCCTCACACATCACCCCCACCTGCATGTCTCACATCCCCCCCCCACCTGCATGTACCTCACATCACCCCCCACTTGCATGTCCCTCACATCACCCCCCCCGATGTCCCTCACATCACCCCCCCACCCCATGTCCCTCATATCACCCCCCCATGTCCCTCACATCACACCACCCCCTGCATGTCCCTCCTCCCTTTCTTTCCCTACCTCAAGCAGCGTGCAGGTTGCGGGCGGCAGAAGCATGGCAGTCAGAGGCGGCACACGCACGCTAGAGCGCGGCTCTGAGCGGGCTCGGGGGAGTGACCGGAAGAACCGAGGGGGGGGGGAGTAATCGGAAGAACCGGGGGGGCTCGGGGGAGTGATCGGAAGAACCGAGGGGGGGGGAGTAATCGGAAGAACCGGGGGGGCTCGGGGGAGTGATCGGAAGAACCGAGGGGGGGGGAGTAATCGGAATAGCCAGGGAGAGGGTAAGGTGACCGGAAGAGCCAGGGAAAGAGGGAGGGGGGCGGGGGGTGATCGGAATAGCCAGGAAGAGGGGAAGGTGATTGGAAGAGCCGGGGAGAGGATGAACCGCTGAACAGAAGAGCTGGGGGAGCCGGGGAACGGAAGGGCTGGGGGAGCCAGGTGAAGGAAGAGCCGGGGAGAGGAAGAGAGGGCACACCGCCACAGCACGCACACGCCGCCCCCTGGTGTCCGTACTCGCGAAGCACGCGTACGTACACAGGGGGTAAGGTGCAATTAAAAAAAAATGTACGTACTTGCGAGTGTACGTAAAGCGAGTGTATGTAAAACGGGGTATGCCTGTATACCTTTTGCTTCATTCATTGTAACATCGCCGGAAGAAGAGATCAGTGTATCTCGAAAGCTCGCACAAATAAAAGCATTTCGTTAGCCACAGAACGGTATCATCTATTTATTTTTTGATTATATATATATATATATTTAACCCACTGTACAAATGAATGGGGGCAGGATGGGTGACCGGATGCCCATCATTGCCAGCGGGTAAGTAGAACACAATTTATTTATGCTAATTTATGTGTTTAATAATGGGCAAATAATCTATTATCCATATGTTGATAATAGTTATTTTGCCCATTACTGTATTGTATGTGTTAGGGGTCGGGGGGATGTGTGTTGTATATTGCTATGTTTATTTGGGGCAATTGTCCCCAATAAACATGCTATTGTGCCTTTACCCCTTCATTGCCTTAGCGGTTACCCGCTAAGGTAATTAAGCTGCTTTAATGTATTTTTATTAATAGTGTGCGGGAGCAGGGGGTCCCCTGAGCAGAACCGCATTGATTTCTGCCTCAAAGACCCCCTGCTTCCCGAGTTACAGGCCCCGATTTGGGGCATCGGTGCCAGTGTCGCCGTCATGTTTATAGCGTCCACGTCGCGTATGGGACGCTATAAAGATGGCGGCGACACTAGCACCAATGCCCCATACCTTGCCCTGTAACTCGGGAAGCAGGGTGTCTCTGAGGCAGAAATCAATGCGGTTCAGCTCAGGGGACCCCCTGCTCCGGCACACTATTATTAAAATGTACATTAATGCAGCTTCATTAACATTGCAGATATCCGCTATGGTAAGGAATTATTGTTTATTGATATGTGTGTTTTGACAGTAGTGTAGATGTATAGGGGGTCTCCTGAGCTGAACCACATTGGTTTAAGCCTCGGGGACCCCCAACTTCAGGAGAAACAGGCCCCTTTATGGGGTGCCAGTATCCCCTGCAGAATGTAAATATCCCAGTCACGTGATGCGGGAGCTTGAAAGTGCAGGGGATACCAGCACCCCATAACGGGGCCTGTATCTCCTGAAGTAGGGGGCCCCCGGACCTGAAAACAATGCGGTTCAGCTCAGGAGACCCCCTGCTCATGTACACTATTATTAAAATGTATTTATTTCGTGTATGATCGCCTGTAACAGCCTTGCATGGAGATGGCAAATCTCTATGCAAATGTTCCAAGCGGCTTTTTTTTCTATCAGCTAGAGTACGTAAAGTTTAAGAACGCTGGCAGGGGGAAAAAAGCAACATGAACGCTGTGGCTGTTTTGAGCCCGTACGTTAGAAAATGGTCTCAAGGCCTTAGTGAATCGCGTCTCCGGCCTCACTTTTTAACGGACGTGCTTTTTGTTATCATCCGGACGCAAAAGCCTTGAGCTTAGTGCATAGCCCCCCAAGTTCTCAATGTGTTTGGATAGGTATGAAATTGCAATGCAGACAGCCCCTGTAATGTAATTAGCTGGGGGGCCTGCATGGCAATGGCGGGTCAAAGGAATGGATGGGCTAGGTGTCGGGACATCTGTGTAAGGAATCGGGGAGCGCATTCCCAGCTGTGCGTCAACTACCCTCATCATATGCCCCCTTTCTCCTGCACCACTCCACCTATCCTTGCCTCCGCTGAGGCCGCACTTCTACTCCTCCCCTCTCTCTCTTTGGTTCTGCTCTCCCATATATGCTCATCTTTGCCACTTGCACTTTAGCTGAGCATAGTTCCAGGTAGCACTTGTTCTCCCACTTCCTGGTTCCTTGCCTTGCTCTGTGTACCTTCGCCTTGCTTTCAGATTGATCTCCTGTGTACCGACCCGGCTTGACACTTGGACTCCACACTTCTGACTTATTGACGCTGGCTTTCCTCTGAACTTCCGCATTTCTCCAATCCTGACAACGGCTTATGGACTTCTACGTTTCTACTGGCTCCTACCACTGACCTCGGCAAGTATCAAGACTACTCTAACCTCTCCATCCCAAACCCGGGTGCCTGAACATCCACTCTCCAGGTGTGACCCCGTGGCTGTGGGTGGCGTTTATACCCATTCCCACCTCAGTACCGGGGTCCTGCCTTGTTTGTGGTGAGCACAGCGTTACAGTATGCTTAGCCCCACAAACACTGAGGTGGGTCGGGCATTATCCTCAGTTGGTGACAGGTGCTCCCAACTAGAGACTCATGTTGCATCCCTTGCACAATTTTTTGGGGCCCTTACGTTGCAACATAGACAGGCCAGTCCTCTGAGACCCGCGACCCCTTTTTTTTCCTGACCAAACAACAATCTCTCCGCTGAACCCCGTCTTCCAACTCCCAATTGCTACGCCGGTGACCCCCATGGGTGCCGGGGCTTCCTTAACCAATGTGCTATTCAATTAGAGCTAACACCTTCTCGCTTCCACCCTGCAAGATCTAAGGTGGCATACATCATTGCTCTACTTACCGGAGACGCCCTGGGATGGGCTTCCCCCATCTGGAAAGGAGACCGGAGCTGACACAGAACCTCGACCACTTCACTATGAATTCAGACGTGTCTTCAACACTCCGAGCCATAAGGTGACTGGCGCATCTTCTCTATTTCATCTTTCTCAGGGTTCTCGCCCGGTCGCTCGTTAGGGTAAATCTCTGAGCCAATTCAATGGCCTGTATTTCAAAGGATTCTTCACTCAAACAGAGTCATCTAAGGCAAAGGAATTAAACTTTCGGTATGCTCCCTTTCCCCCCTTTTATTTGTACCCCTCCTTGTATATGTAGCCCTGTTTCCCCTCCTCAATCTCACATAGGTCTATCTTGGGGAAACTTGCTCTGGTTACTACTTTGAGTGTGGTGCATACCTACTGGTAACAGGGAGCACTGAGTCTCCTGCATGGTGTTGTAGGGGAATGATAGGACAGGCTTCTGGGGTCTTGCCCGAATAGTACTCACAGGTGCAGCGCCACCATCTCTTGCAGCCCCCAGATGTATGGGGAGAAGTCCCTGCAGACGAATCCCCCTCCCTTCTTCCCAATAGACTTCACTCTCAGGACAGAACTATGATAAAACACAGTGTTCTTTATTTGGTCTCTCTGTATTCAGCAGCAAGGTATCAGCTTTTAGGTCTTCCACCTTCAATATGTCCCTGGACTCACTCCCGGCCAAAGGGCACCACGAGCAGTCCCAGCTCTTCCCTTACTCTCTGGTAGTGTAAGGGGAACAGTCTCCCACCACTCCCCTAAGGGAGGGTACACAGTGTACACAGCCCTGCACACTGTAATCGGGTAGACCAGCCTCTCTCACGGTAGAGGCAACTGCCTAAATACAGGAAGTGCAGTGCCTTAAATATAGATCCAGTAGTAACCACCCCTGTGCCTCTGATTGGACACAAGCATTGATTATACTACATTCTCTGACTCAATGCACTGCAATGAGTGGGGAAAACCCATGATTACTCCTGTAAACCTACCCTTACTAGGCATTACTGTCAGGAGGAGGGCAGACATATAGCCCAAAACCAATCAGGGCTACATATAAAAAAACCTGTAATTAATAAAAGTGAGACATTAGGATGTACTTGTAAGAGATGTGTGTACAGGTACATTTAATGGAGACCGATTAGGGTGAAATTAAATCCTGGCTTTATTGAGCCTGTTCCTTTAACAAGGCAAAACATACACGAATACACAAAAACAACAAACACCTATCCCTTTATAAGGACTAACTTACTTCCCCCAGTCCCTCTCTGCAAGACTGGGAGGATAAGCCCATTTCCAGCCTACCACCACAAAGTCTCGGTGGTACTTAAAGCAAGTGGCCCTTCAGGTCAGTGGTGTCCAGGTGTCTTAGTGTGCTTGAGGGTCCATCCTCTGGCAGGTTCCTGGGTCCTCTGTGTCCAGGAAAAGAGGTCTGGTCCCCTTGTGTCTTGCTGTCAACACACAGTTTTCCTGTGTATTCAAGATCTCTCTCCTCATGTCAGCACACTCATGTGCTGAGGAAAATCTCCCCTCTGTTTCTCACATGAGTCTTTTTTTCAGAGTCCTAATTAGCAAGGTGGAGTCTGGTTAATTGTCTGGCTGCAATTAACCAGCTCCCTGCTGGATTTAAAGGCATTTTTTCTTAAACAGGAACAAGTCCCTGTTACAGTACTAATATGTAGGAGTGTGCATATTCAAGTGCAGTATATTTTGAACACACACATAGTACAGCAGCTGGCAAAACCTCTGGAAGTTTGCAAATACAGTATACAAGAATTGTGCCTTTTTTCACTTGTAAATAGGAAAAATGCCACAAGAGAGTACCCGCGCATGAATATTCATACTAAGGCATGAATATTTCTTAAAATACTTGAAAGAATATTCCCAAACAGAAAAGGGACATGTAGGAACTTCTTCCCTTCCAGGTTTTTACCACGCAAACAAACTAGGAGCATCAGCTTTTTCTGTAGTTTCAGTTTCTCCTTATTTAGCAATGTTTCTACATTTGTCAGCTTGACAAGAACTTTGTGAAAGACAAACAATGTTAATGATGTTTAGACATGTTTCAATCAACGTCTCTCTTTCCCCATCTTGATGGGGATCATACGTTCCTGTTAATTTCACATCGGATTTTGTTGCTCTTTGCCTTAGAGGCAAAAACTGCAAATGTGTTTCCAGTTATCATAAAACTCTTTATCAGAGAAAAACACTAACTTGTGGGGAATTTGTTGACATTGTTGATCACTGCCCAGGGACATAATACTACTTGCCCATTTCAATCAGTGACACATTCTGAGAAAGGTCATTGATATAAGAACATCACTGTATTGAGGCTTTGTTGGCTGTTTGTTGTTGTTCATACCAAATATGTTAAAAGAAGAAATCTATATATATAACATATTAATTGTTCAATTAGATAATATTCAGACAGCTTTGTACAGAAATATTGTAATTAACTTCACAGATATTAATAGATTAAGTAAATTTATACTGAATATAATATTCTGTAACACAGGGACAAAATAAAGATGTATAAATAATATATTTGTGTGTTTACTGTAGTAAATAACCTAATCATTAAGGTGATACAAAAGTTATTGTATTACCTTTTGCAAACCAGGGACACGCTAAAGTGTCCAACAGTAGAAGGCAGATGCACAAGTTTTTACAGAATAAAAGATGCAGCAAGTAGAGGCATATGCTATTGTTGAAATAGGAGTTTATGTCTGGTGGAACAAAATGATTATGGGCCATATTTTCTAAGCAACACGTAAAGGTTCCTGTAGGAGCTCAAATGGAGGTTTGTACTCTCTACCGTTTCTTAATGCAGCTTGAATAAATCAAATCTTTTATTGCCACATGACCTGTTTCTTGCCGCTGTGCCCCTCACACAACATTGTTTCGACATATTTTCTAAGCAGTCTTCTGCTATAAGGCCACTTCTGGTGCAGGAAGACACTCAAGTATCAAGTGCCTATTCAAGTCAATGGGCTATAAGGTGCACTGCAACAAAACACTGCTTAGTAAATATGAGCCATTATCTCTGTCACAATCAAAACCATATGTTACCATCTTTCATTTTTTAAGGTTTTGTCTGATTTTTCAAGAAAACAAAGGCAAATGTTAAAGTTATAAAATTCACTAAACTGCAATCATTTTATCAACCATTGACCAAATTCACTAGCTTTTTCTGAGCTATAATGCTTTGCATTTAAATAATTTAAATAGCCCAACTATAGTTTATCAATGAAATATAAATTACCTTCTATTCTAAATTAGTTAATTACTTTTTATTCTCTGATCAGGTTAGCATATTGTCCACAGTAATAGAACGATTATTTAAGTTACATGCTCCATGCTGTACATTCATAGCTTCATGCTAATGCTTCTTAAACAACATGGGGTCTTTAAAAACCTACTGAGTCGGAGGCGCATGTGCGACAGCTGAGTGGATGGATGCTTGAGTTAACAGCTCCGCTCACCACCGGCATCAAACAGATCCAAAACGGAAGCAAAACCACACAAATAAACAATAAAACATAAGGGCAGACCTACGAGTACATAAGGATGTCCACGCGATCACAGAAGAGGCCCCTGAGCCTTATTTAAGACATGTAGATTGTCAGCTCTGCAACCCAGTAATGGCAGTAACACTATACCTTTAATAAATATGTCTGTGTGTCTCCAACCAGGTATAAGGTGGCGAGAATAAGGTTATTTCCAACTATGAAATGTATTGCTATAGCAGTGTTTCCATGTGCCCGCGCAAAGAAAAAATGGTTTTAAAACCCAGTAGCCCACAGCACAGCGCAAGGATGTTAGCTAACTTCTGCTAGGAAGGTCCTAGCGCGCTGAGATTTGCTGTGAGCACTGTAAAATAATGAAAAAGTTTATAACGCAATTTTTATAAAGTTATATAAAAATTGATGAATGAAAGTCCCCTTATTTTAATTGTTCCAACATTATAGGCATAAGGGGATTTTCATTCAGACGGCCGGAACAGAGGAAAACCCTTAAGTTGTAAATGAATGTACTTAGAAGTGTATAGCAGGAAATTCCTGCGAGGTGAGCAAAGCATATGTGACTCGGACTTCTAAGAACCCCCGTTGGCTTGGTTCCACCGGGTCTGAAAAAGTTCGTAGTTGAAAAGATTTAGCTGACTAAAGTCTGAAGTGGGAAGGGGAAATGCAAGTATCCCCATCTTAGTAAATTTCCGGGCAAATGGCCCAGATGTCCGGCCAGCTCAGACAAAATGTCGCCAGGTAAGGGGGCTTGGTCTAGTATGCTAAGCGGCAAAGGTTCGAGGTTCGCGCATGCCCTTAGCAAACTAAGAAGCCCCTCTGCCAGTTTTGCCAAGTATGGGCAACTCTGGGATAGGTGGGAATATTGGTTCTCATGCACAGATTGGCTGCAAAGGTTACAGATAGGGATTCTTAAAGCATAAGAATCCCTGCAGCCGATCGGGAGTCAGATTCATCTAACCTGGATTTTAAACTTTACAACATCGTAATCCAAGTCAAGAGTTTGTAAGAACTTAGGAATCCAGAACCAATTTTACGGCGATAGAATGAAGTAAGCAGCTGCGGAGGAGAAAAGTGGTTGCGAGAGGCGCCACTATCCTATGCTGGGAAATTGTGTCTAGAGACTCTATTTCTAAAGATTTTGTTCCAGGAATAGAAGACCCCCGGGGTCCACCCGAAGGGCCCCAGACACCCATTGGTACCCCCCGGGGTGTGAGACCTGCGGACACCCGTGGGGACCACCCAGGGACCCTGTCGGCCTGTGGTATTAATTATGTGTGTAAAATAAATAAATAATGGTTTTATGTGGGGTCACAGGGTGGGTGGGTTGTGTATTGTTATTTATTAAATATTGTAATGGTTTATTGGGGGCCTATTAGGTAGGTAGTGGGGCTGTTTTGTGTATTTTTGAAATTGTGGGTAGCAAGGGTTGGTGAACAGGGTATTGTCCCAAGGATGGGTGTTTAGGCCTACCAGGTGGATAGTGGGGGAGGGTGGGTTAACCCCTTAATTACGCAGCGTCTCCATGCACTTCCTACAGGCTGCTTTGTTTTCAATCAGCTATGGTGCTTTACAAGTTTAAGCGTGATAGCAGGGAGGGGGAGGGAATGCTCTGCCGATCGGGCATATTTTTACTCGGCCGGACCAAAATGCGCTGATCTTGTTTGTGAATATCGCTTTTGGCTTCACTTTTTAACGGCCGAGCAAACATTTTCAAATCGGTCACAAAAACGTGCTGCTAAGTGCATTGCCCCATATGGCTTCAAATGGTCTTAATATAGATTGGGAGTTGAAAACCGTGTATATAGTTTATGATGAGTTTATGAGAAATACATTTTTATTGTTTTTACACTGGCGACACACTTTATTCGAGCTCGGCTAGTCCCACGAATTCGGGTATACCCGGGTGTATTGAGGTTTGTGACTGTTTTCTGCCCGAGTGCATTGAGGTATTTTCCAGGCAGGGATTGAAGCATTTTATTCCCGCTGGCTGCAATACTGCACAGTATATATATATACAGCATTACAATTCATGAATTTATGCCATCTGGTAGACACGCGAAGCATTGCAGCCTATTAAATCCTAATCATTATCATTTAACAGATCAGCCGCCCGTCAGCCAGGCATGAACCCAGGCTGGGAAGGCAAACGCAACGGGGCTTGTCAGAGGTGAGGAGCGGCGCATTCCAGGTATCTGCCAGGTACATACTGGGTATTTGCTCGAATAAAGTGTGTCGGTGCAGTATAGTCACTTTGTGGTGAAGTGGAATCATTTTCTCTTAGAATATGCTATTGTCACACCATTGGTAGAGTTCATTTGTGGGGTTTTCTTCTGTTGATCCTCTGGTGATCAATATTTCTGCAAGTTATCATTTACCCCTGCACCCCATTACTTTAGCTCCTGCTTAAGAGTATTAAGGTAGAGCGGCTGGTCGCTTATTTCTGAGTTGAAACACTTCCTTAGGTAAATACACACTTCCTTAACCATTGCCTTGGATTGAGACCAAGGATTGTAAATTATGCAGTTTTTCTCCTCTACAGATGTTAAAGCAGTTAACTATGATACAGATGCTTTGTTTATATTTCTATTTATCACATTATCTATATCTATTCATGGTTTACTTAATATTGCCACTTTTTTCGCCCTCTACCGAAATATGTTATATGATTATTATTATCCTTATAGATTATCTTTTGGGATGATCATTGATTTTGATTGTTTCCAATCAATTAATTATTTCCAAGATAGAATTGTGTTATTGAAATATATTTTAACTTTATATATTTTGATTCACAGCTCAATCGATAACCAGTAATTTAACATTTTTTTCTTTATTTTGTTATGTTATACTTTTAATTCTACAATAAGCACTGTCATTAAGAATTTTTTGTCTAGTACAATATTCTGTTGTTATATGATTATTACATTTATACAATATATACACATATATATATTTTTTCATAATATTTGAGTGACTAATTATACTCTTTGTTATATTATATTGTATTTACATATATACAACAGCTTATTAACATTTGATTTAATTGTAGGTTTCTTTTAATCATAGCTTTTGTTATTATAACTATTGTTTACTCTTATGTGTTCTTTTACAATGATAAGTCCCCTACCAGCAGTGTTGCTTTCCTGACTCTGATACTATCACCATTTGTTTCCCGTTTCATGGTGGACTGAGTTTCGTGAGCACAGGAAACGGGGCAGCTGAAACGGGGCAGCTGGTGTGGGTGTCGCTATAAATGTCATTACTGTTGGGAGGATCTCTTTGATAAAGCAGATTGATAGCGCGAAACACGTTAGAGTTTCACTACCATTCCCCGATTTTTACTGTATTGCCATTATGGAATAAACTACATTTTTTGCGATCCAGCCTCCATCTTCTTTAGCAGTGCACCGCCTTGCTCTTCTCCCATGGGAATACATCCGGTTACTGTTGACATAGAACAGGAGCCTCCTACTGACAACAATGAATATATAACAAGCAAATCAGAAAGAATAAAAATTATATCCCACGGGAGGAAGGAGAGCGAGCATTAAAGTTACGTTAAAGTTTAAAGAGTTTAAAAAAATGAAAAGTAGGTATGCGAAATACTAAGCTAGAAACCAGAAACACTCACGAAACACCTTTCAAATGAGTAATATGCTTAAACAATATGTTGTAACATGGACAGTCATGTACTGTATATGTATATTTATAATCTGCTATATCTATGAAGGAAAATAGATATTTTTTGGATAAAAGAAATCATGGAAACATTTTATTCCTACTTGTATAACATTGTATGCTATGGAATACAGAAGAACTTGTTTCATTTATTATTTATGAAAAAACATTCTATAATAAACAAATAATAGACTACCTTTTAATAGCCACTGGAGTGCAAAAATACTATGTACTGTATAAAGGCAGATGATTTGTACTATAAATGTCACTTTGCCTAACCATGTTGTCTCCTTGGTTTTATCTTGGTTTGTGAATGTAGGCAATTGTTGACTTTTCAATCCTCCTTTTGGAATGAGATTTTGACTCTGCTATTCAAAAGCTATAGTTTTTTCTAAGTTGAGAAAAAGAGTAGATAGAATACAATGGGTGCTAAGACTTTATAAGGCTAAAACAATATGTAATCACTTGCGGTCACATTTGGAATAAGCAAAAAATGCAGTATCATCGGCCAAAAATGTGCTATTTTTGTGGTGCAATACATTCATGTTGCACCGCTAAAAAGAACACATTTGCTACCATGGACAATAGAAATATTGGGACCGGCATAAAAATTACTAGTTAATACCGCAAGTGTAATCATGTTGCTGCCATACATCAAGAACCAATAGCGCAGTAGCAACAAACAATAATGCATTCTTTGCAGGCTGGCATTAGCAATATGTTGCCTATGTAAGATAAGATAACCTAACAGGCAAGATAACCTAACCCAACACGGAATAGGTGATACAAATATAACACATTACAGTACATTACACTACCTACCCCCTTTTGCTACCTTTGCTAAAAAGCATTTCCATACAATTCTTTACTAACCTCTAAGGCAAATATTGGTTTAACTCCTACCACCACCCCTGGGGGGGCCTAACCACCCTGCCAGGTGCAACTACCTCCATAACCTCTCCCTCTCCCCCCAACAAACATAACACCCCCAACAAAAATAACCCCCTTGACAAATGACCAATAGCCTTATTAGCCAAATGTGTCGAATAAGGCTGTTGGCACTCCAAAAAAAACAAAACTGACGTATTAAAAAAAACTACAAAACAAATAATAATAAAAATTAATTGTAAACATTGTAAACATAAAGCCATAGTGTTTACCTAGGCCCTCTTAATGGAGATCTATATAGCCATATTGACAATCAATGGTGATCTGTAAAAATAAATTGGTCGTCAGTAGAAATGTGGACACAGACTAAATAAACGGGACAAAAACAAAGCCCTCATTGAGGCCGTTCGGGCTAAGGGTACGCAGTGTGAATCCAGTGGGGGCTATGCACTAAGCTCCGAGCTTTCGCGCTGGCCTGAAAAAAATTAGCATGTCCGATAAAAAATGAAGCCGGCGGCGCGATTCACTAAGGCCCGCAGCCCATTTTTTATCGGACGTGCCCAAAACTGGCTTATCATGCATGCAATGTATTTCCCCCCTGCTATCGCACTTAAAGTTCCCGTTTGCTAGCTCATTGAAAAAAAAGCCGCTTGTAACATTTGCAGGGAGATTTGCCATCTCCATGCAAGGCTGTTACAGGCGATCGTACAATAAATAAATTCATTTTAATTATAGTGTACATGAGCAGGGGGTCTCCTGAGCTGAACCGCATTGGTTTCAGGTCCGAGGACCCCCTACTTCAGGAGATAGAGGCCCCGTTATGGGGTGCCGGTATCCCCTGCAGAATTTCAATGTCCCGGTCACGTGACTTGGATGCTTGAAAGGACAGGGGATACCGGCACCCCATAAAGGGGCCTGTATCTCCTGAAGTAGGGGGTCCTCGGACCTGAAACCAACGCGGGTCAGCTCCGGAGACCCCCCGCACATCTACACTATAATTAAAATGTATATTTAAAAATTAATTAACAAACATCAATACACGACCCCCCTCCCGCCCTCCTCCCTAACACATAAAGTACAATAATGTGCAAAATAACTATTATCCAGATATGGATAATAGATTATTTGCCCATTATTAAACACTGCATTAGCATACCTAAATAAAGTCAATAAAAACAGCAGCCAGCTAATCCTATGAATACAAGCAGTAACAACATCAACAATGAATTAATGAAACCATTAACCAATGAAACCAATTAATTCCTAAACCAACTCAAAATGAATAGTAACACTAACCAATCAAACCAATTAATTACAACAACATGAATGAATGTAACATTAAAAGACAAATAAATACATTCAAACAATCTCTGAAAGAACCATAAAACGCATCAGCCAACATAATACAACATTAACTACAAACGAACACCAATCGCAAACATTTTATTACATTAAATAGAAGAGGTAGTCAGGCGGTGCACAGCTGCCGTCTGGATATGAATCGGAAGTCCACACGCTTTAAATCTTAAAGGTTGTATTTAATGAGTGCATACACAGAAGAGGTATACTGCTACAAAAAACCTCTTGACAAAGTCCCCAGCGGGACGAAACGCGTCAAGAGGGTTTTTGTAGCAGTATACCTCTTCTGTGTATGCACTCATTAAATACAACCTTTAAGATTTAAAGCGTGTGGACTTCCGATTCATATCCAGACGGCAGCTGTGCACCGCCTGACTACCTCTTCTATTTACTTTACCTGCATTGGCTGGAGCACGCGTCGCTACACTGCCGGATCAGAGGAGCTCTTTTCAGCATTGGAGTTGGACTCGGCGTGTCAAGTCTGTGAGTAATATACCCCCTTTTCCCCCTGGTGGGGATTCTTACCGTGTGTGACACCGGGCTTGTGAGGGCAGTGGCGGAGGATCGCGGTGAGTCAGTGGCCGGTCATAGTCTCCTTGCTGGTGACACGGCTCCGCCGTTTGTATATATCCTCCCTACCACATTTTTACCCCGTCCCTTGGCTGAGTCACGAACACACGGAGCTCATAAGGGTTTCACATTTATCAACATTTCCTTTAGTGAGACGCTGAACGGGAGTGCTTTCATGTGATTATTTATCCATTAGATTTCTTTTGGACTGTCTGTAGAATTTATGTGTGCACAATTTTGGCAGCATTGGTCATACCTTGAAGCAATTCTGGGACACTTCGTATTTTATTACATTAAGCAGGAAAAATACAAACAATTACATCCACAAAAGAAACTGACATTAAAAAAACCAACAGCAATACCAAGCCAGAAATGCCCCCCAAATATTGTAATAATAATGTATTAATCTGTACCCTAAAGTGGTACAGATTAATATATTATCAGTCAATGTACCTCCCCAAAAAAATCAATAATCACATCCAATGAAAAAACCTGTAAAAAAAGACATTTACAAACATTCACTATATTACTTACCAATAGAAGCGGTGGCCTCAGACTCCCGGGGAAACAGGAAGCTCACGTACCTTGAAGGCCTCCAACAGCATCCGATGCCATCCGCCATGAAGATTCGGATCAGGTACCCCAATCTTCTTTTTTCTTAATTTAATCACTTTCTTCTATCTTCATCTGTAACCATTTCTTGTTCTTCTTTATCTTCTTTCTTCATCTGTCAATCCAAAATACCCCACGTTAAATCCCAGCCGATGCTGTCTCGTCGGCTTCTTGGGCTCAAATGAAGCGTCACGGCCTTAAATAGGGCTTGTGACGTCACATTTAGCCTCAAAATGGTTAACAGCCACCTGATTGGCTGTTCAAACCATGTTCCGACTTTAATTTTTTTTTGACATGACGTCACTTAAAGGGAATGATGCCAGCCAATCAGAATGGCTGTGCTTCATTTGCCTTTAAGATGACGTCACGAAGCCGGCGTCACATGGTATTTCAGCCAATAAGATTTTGGGAACCAATTCCACACTCTGATTGGCTGAAATACCATGTGATGCCGGCCATCTTGGATTTCGTGACGTCATCTTAAAGGCAAATGAAGCACAGCCATTCTGATTGGCTGGCATCATTCCCTTTAAGTGACGTCATGTGAAAAAAAAAAATTTAAGTCGGAATATGGTTTGAACAGCCAATCAGGTGGCTGTTAACCATTTTGATGCTAAATGTGACGTCACAAGCCATATTTAAGGCCGTGACGCCTCATTTGAGCCCAAGAAGCCGACGAGACAGCATCGGCTGGAATTTAACATGGGGTATTTTGGATTGACAGATGAAGAAAGAAGATAAAGAAGAACAAGAAATGGTGACAGATGAAGATAGAAGAAGGTGATTAAAGAAAGAAAAAAGAAGATTGGGGTACCTGATCCGGATCATCATGGCGGATGGCATCGGATGCTGATGGAGGCCTTCAAGGTACGTGAACTTCCTGTTTCCCCGGGAGTCGGAGGGCCACCGCTTCTAATGGTAAGTAATATATTCAATGTTTGTAATTGTCTTTTTGTACAGGTTTTTTCATTGGATGTGATTGTTGATTTTTTGGGGGAGGCACATTGACTGATAATATATTCATCTGTACCACTTTAGGGTACAGATTAATACATTATTATTACAATATTTGGGGGGCACTTCTGGCTTGGTATTGCTGTTGGTTTTTTTAATGTCAGTTTCTTATGTGGATGTAATTGTTTGTATTTTTCCTGCTTAATGTAATAAAATGTTTGCGATTGGTGTTCGTTTGTAGTTAATGTTGTATTATGTTGGCTAATGCGTTTTATGGTTCTTTCAGAGATTGTTTGAATGTATTTATTTGTCTTTTAATGTTACATTCATTAATGTTGTTGTAATTAATTGGTTTGATTGGTTAGTGTTACTATTCATTTTGAGTTGGTTTAGGAATTAATTGGTTTCATTGGTTAATGGTTTCATTAATTCATTGTTGATGTTGTTACTGCTTGTATTCATAGGATTAGCTGGCTACTGTTTTTATTTAGGTATGCTAATGCAATGTTTAATAATGGGCAAATAATCTATTATCCATATCTGGATAATAGTTATTTTGCACATTATTGTACTGTATGTGTTAGGGGGGTGTATTTAGTTAGAAATATTGTTTAGTATTTTTGTTGGCACAACATTGGTACCGCAGGCCCGCGGGTACCCCGGGACTCCCGCGGGGACCCTGCTATAGCCGCGGGGTCAACCGGGGACACCCACGCGACCCCCGACCTCCCTCGGGGACCCCTGCGGGGTCAGTGGGGACACCCGCCGGCCTGTTGTATTGGTTTTGCGCCTGCAAAAAGGTAAACAAATAATTTTTTCTAAGTCCAGCTTTTTTTATCACCTGCCTTTAGCTGGAGAGCTTTATTGAGCGCAACTTTCACGTATGATCAGTTTGCGTTGCTTAGTGAATCCCGCAGAAGGGCAGGATTCAGCGCAAACAGCTGATCGTACGATCAAAGTTGGACTTTGAAACAATTTCAAGAAAAATACAGTTTTAGAGCGCAAAGTGCCCGTTTGCGTGGCTTAGTGCATAGTGCTCGGCGGAACTTCACGTTCTAAAAGCACTTTGCGCTCTTTAAACGACTTATCACTGCTTAGTGCATAGCCCCCAGTGTGTCTCTTTTTTCAACAGATCCCTGTCCCAATCTCTTTTCCTATTGTTTGGGACAACCATATCTATGGCTTTGAAGCTTATAGCATATGGGTTATCGGCATGTACTTCATTCACATGCTGGTGCACGTGAGTATCAGTTTTATTGCATATACTTCCAATGTGTTCCAAAATTCTTCGTCGGAACTCGCAACATGTTTTACCTATGTATTGTTTGGTACAGCTACATTCAGCTAAATATACTTTACCAAAGATTTTACAGTTCATGAATGAGCCAATTTCAAGGAACTTGCTATGGTCATTGTTATTAAATCCTTTGCATGGGGTAATGTATTTACATGCCAGTGGCCCGGCATATGAATGAAGTACATGCCAATAGAATAACCAGGTAAAAGAGAGGGTCAAGTAGAGAAATGGTTGGGTGATAAACCCAAAGGGTGCTTTGAATGTGGGAAATGTATGATTTGCAAGTACATAGGCCAAGAGTGGCAAACTCCAATCCTCAAGTGCCACCAACAGTTCAGATGTTCAAGATATCCCTAGCTTCAGCACTGGTGGCTCAATCATTCCCTGCTTCACCACAGGTATCTCAATTAGTAGCCAGTCATTTTGGCTGAACCACTAATTGAGCCACCTGTGCTGAAGCAGGGATATGCTGAAAACCTGACCTGTTAGTGGCACTTGAAGACTGAATTTCACCATCTCTGATATAAACAATGGAAACAATAATTATTTTGTATTCCAAACAACTGGTAAAAAATGCCAAATAAGGAATTGTATAAATTGCTCCACAAATATTATTTTTTAATCTTAAAAAATAAAGATTCAAGATCATCTATGAAATATAAAAAATATTTTTCAAAAACATAGTTGTCAAGTCATTTCTCTACTCAGCATAACTGTAACCCTGAAGGTTTAAAAGTAAAAGCATTCGAAAACGTTGAAATGGACTCCAGAGAGGGTGATAGACTGAATCTATTATCCAAAAGGGGAAACGTTCTGGATATTTCAACTCAAGTGTATGATGCCATTAGGCCTAAATGAAGATATAGATCTTATTCCATTTATTAAAGAATAAAACCCTTGATAGTTATAGGTTCATAAATCTTGAGAGCGGATATTGCAGTCAACCTTGATTTGATTTATTAAAATGGTCTGTCTCTCCAATTTAATATATATATTTTAATTATATTAGGATTATAATAATGTTTCAATTCATAATATTTTTTTTAAATATTTTTTTTAAATTTCCTATCTCTAATTGGAGTCAGGATAGAATTGCAAAGTCATGAGAGGCTGCTCAACGCGCTCACCCATTGGCTGGGACAGAGGAAGAGGAAGCGCAAGCAGAGGGAAGTTCTGCCGAGTGCTTGTGCAGTCCAAATAAATCATCAACGCCAACCACAGCTACCCGCGATCGCTTGTGGTCAGTACCTGTCCCCCTCATTGTGGCATTGATTTATGTTGCTAAGTTGAACTTCTGTTATGAATGGGGTTTTTTTAGATTAATTTGTTTCATGGTGTAGGCTTCATAGAAGCCAGTACTAGTTTAGTATCCCTGTGCGGGAGTGTTCTGATATCTAATGTAATTGTTATATTGTATTTTCATTTATATTGATTTTTATTGCTGTTGTTTTTGTAATTGTATTATTCAGTCACTGAATATATGTGAGGTCATTTGACTAGATACTAAAATTATATATTTTTAATATTGATTGTTGGTGCGCTGTGTGTGCATTTTCTTCTCTGTTGTACAGTATGTAATAAGATACTGTAAATTAGGAATTTAGAATTTTGAGCAAGATAATTTAAAGCTGAAATTTGGGCAGTCAGTGAAGCTACACCATACGGTATATGTCTCAGCCACACTTTCCTATAGTTTTAAAATATTACATTTGTTTGTCTTCACATTGTCACATATTTACTCTTCTCATATGCTGTGATTTCTTTTAGTGTAATTGTAAATGTTTTAGTAGCCTAGGTGTGCACCACAAATGTACTTCTTTTGAAGATCCTCTGACCCCTTGTCATTCAATTTTCTAATTGGTTATGTAGTTACGCCATACAATCAAATCATATTCTTTGTTTTTATTTACAACAGATGGACCGTTAAATAATAAATATTTGAAATGTATTAAAAGTTTGATACTGTGGTAAAAAGAACATAAGATTTCAGCATTACTGAAAAGTTTGTTTAAAATTGCTACAATTTCAAACTTTTCAGGCTCATAGGTTCATGTCTTGACGATGCCTTCGACTGAAATATTATCTTCAGGCAAATATCTCAATGTATGTTGAGCAGAAGAGATATATTTTAAAATATTGAAAATCTCTTGCTAAGGTCTTTCACATACTGTATTTAGAAGTCTTGTTCTATAGCAATAGCCAGAAGGTCAGACTGTTAACAGAAGAATTCTATGTGCCAATCTAAAACAGCAATCTGTTGTATAAAATTATTGCAAAGGGTTGAATCTAGGGAAAAACTTACCATCAGTGTACATATTATATCCAGCAGAGAAGAAAAGAAACTAACCTCATGTTCTTGCTGTTGGCAAAGGTTTCTCGGTTAGGGATTACAAGAAAATGCTCATAGTTACATAAATATTTCATGCTGTTTTAGATGCCTTTCCTTTCCAGTATTAAGTCTATTAAGAGTAAGTATATGCACTTATGAATGGTCGAACTAACAGCATAAATATCTCAATAAATTTAAAAACAAGCAACAACTTATTAAAATAATACTGGATACAAAGGAATGAAACTGAAAAAAGAAAAATAGGTATGATACTGTATGTATTTATTTAAATTAATTTGTAAGACAATTTTAAGTACACTTTGCTTTATGGATGTTGTTGGAAATGCAAGACAAAAACTGCAATAAACAGATGAAAATTGCAACACAAAAAAAGATCTGCTCAACATTCATATGTAAACAATATCAAGAAGGTTGTACATTTACCATAGCAAGTAATGGTACCAACAATGATTGTGAGAAAAGCAGAAGTACAATACAAACTAAGGTGATGTAAACACTTCATTTTTATTCTCACAAATTTATTTATTTTACTTGAGATATATATATTTAACATTCATGCTTGAAATACCTGTGATTCCTCTTATGCTTGTGTATTTATTTTATGCTTGATTAGGTGCTTGTGTATGTAATTTATTCTTGTGTATTTTTGGCCTTAATGATTTGAATTAGGTTGACCATTGAGTGCTATAGTGACTATATATTATATGGGTATGATATACCACTGTGACAATCAATGGGTAGATGGAGGTATAGTGGGGCCGAGGTGGGTGGTTAGGCCTCCTTGGTGTTAAGCGGGGGACGGGGATAACCCCTTAATTACTATAGAGGTTATTAATCGCTAAGATTATTAAGAGGATAGGGGCAGATAGATTGTATTTTTTCATATACTCATTCTGGCAACGGAGGTCATGGACCTGCAGTATGCTGATGAGGACTCCCTTCATGTTGGCAGTGGTAATTAGAAAGTTGTATTTACTTTATTTATGCTTGCTAGCTAATGTTTTATTTTTAATGGGCAAATGAGCTATTATCCATATCTGGGGGGGAGTTGATGGTGTAGATGAGGTGGGTAGTAGGGTTGTTGTGTGTATTTGTGTTTCTTGGGAGTATAGGGAGTGGGTGAAGGGGTTAGTAGCCCAAGGATGGGTGTTTAGGCCTACCGCGTGGCAGCGGGAGGGGTTAACCCCGTCATTACCTTAGCGGTTCTAACTATTAAGGCAGTGATTTCCAACCTTTTTTGTTTGGAGGAATCCTTGACGTATTTAGAAAAATCTCGGGGAACCCCTATCTGGCTGACACATATTAGGTTCAACAGGGGTCAGTCACAACATTTCACACCTCACGAGCCACCTCTACTTCCCACCCTCTACCCATGTATTTCTCTCCCATCCATTTCACTAACTAACCTCTCCCCCTCCCGCCTCGCATGTATTTATCCCTTGCATCTCACTCTTACTTCCACTTTTCCTCACTCACACCCTCCTGCCCCCTCTCTTCTCTCACTCGCCCCTACCTTCTGTCAATTACCCCACTCTCTCTCAATCCACCCTACAAAATACATACCAAAATAACCCACCCTCAGGGGAGGTCTGTGGTCTATAAGAGGAACCCCTGAGGCTGCTTCAAGGAGCCCCAGGGTTCCACGGAACCCTGGTTGGGAATCACTGCGCTAAGGTAATGAAGGGGTTAACTCCACCCACAACACCCCTCAGGGCCTAAACTCCCGCCGAGGGCCAAATACCATCTTCACCCACCTCCTCTACCCACAATAAACATGGCACTTGTAGTTAACCCTTCATTGCCTTAGCAGTTAGCCACTAAGTTAATGAAGTTGCCTGTAAATGCATTTTTATTGCATGGGATTCATGCCGGGTGTCGGGAGCTTATTTGAATGGTATCAGCTCCGGAGACTCCTGGCATCAATCCCATGCATAAAAAATGCATTTTTTCTAACCGCCTTCTCTCACCGCCTTCTCAGCAGGTTCTCCCCAGCCTCACGCCACTTTTCCTGGCATGAGGATTTTGGGAGAAACTCCATTCTAGAGTCGCGATTAGCCTCAATAAACTAATCGAGGCTACTAGAATTGCATGAGTTTCGGAACTGCCGATAAGTGGCTTATCGACGCTCATGTTTATCGCCCATTTATCGAGGCTTACAGAATAGTAGTAGGCATTTTGGCTGAAAAAGCCTCGATAAGTGGATTATCGAGGTTTATAGATTAGGTCCCGAAGCAGCAGAAGCAAATAGAATGAGGAATTGATTGTTGCAGATGAAAATAATATTAAGGGATTGTGTAGAATCCCACTCCATAATTACAAATTAATGATGGTGCACAGCACAACCCCAAACTTAAAAAATAGCCAAGATGCAACAAGTGTCAGTATTGTAGCTAGTACATATCTTTTTCATGAAGACTGTCAACTACTTCCATGTTCTATATAGTAACAGACTCTGCCACTAAAGGACGTGGTCAAGGAGTAAGAGTAAGAAAAAGTAGTTGATTGAATTGGGACTGATATAATTGTTTTCAATTTGTGGATGGCACATCACCACTTATTTGGTGAAGCACAACTACAGGGACAGGATCATTGGCTGAGTCTGCTTATGACCACCACAAATGGGAAATTGTCAGATATTCACTGATCAGTTTCTGCATCGTATCAACGATATCACCTCCACTAGCAACATACACATATTGTCCCTCACAGAATGTGAGATTAAGAGATTCAATACACATTCTGTGTGACCAGCCCCTATCTCACTGTAAAGCCTAGCATGTCTAGCTCTCACTCCTTGGCCCATTGTATTTGGGGTGGTGGGGCAGGTGGGAGTAAGGAAGAGGTTCCACAGGAAGGGATATGGGTGGAAAACAAACAGAGACATAACTGAAGGGGCAGAACGTGTAGCCCACCTGGGACTGGGACGAGCTTAGGAGATCACAACCACATGATCACTTGGGATAGTGTTTATTTTGTCAGGCTCGCGATGATGTGGATGTAACTGATCTCAACTTCCATAATGACTGTGTCCAGCTCTGCAATTACCGAATAGTAAAATATCAAACATACCTTAGCATGATATAACCTGTACATCATACGGGCACCAGCAATGCAAACCCACATGCCATACAAGGTGCACATATGATGATGCCCTACTGGTTCCCATCCCACCCAACACCAACACCGAAGCAAATGGCACTATGTCACATGACCCGTTAGAGACTGCAATATTTGAAAAATTCTTGCAAAAGTTTCACGTTTTTGCAAATTTTGGTAAATTAATAGTAATGTGAACTTTGCAAAAAAAACATTTACATTTTAAAAAAACTGCGAAGAATTTTGCTAAGCACATTTGAAGGACTAACAATTACTTCAATGTGAATCTCAATGCAATAGTGCCCCAATCTGCATTATTGAAGTTTAATGAAAAAACTTCAACCTACTATAGGTACTTTGCTCTATTTTTAATTCAGTGCAGCAGTTTTCATTGCACATATGCTACACATGCAAATGTGCAGTAAATGTTGTTGACTGCACAGAAACAATCTACGATAGAAATTGTTTTTAGAAGCGATTACAAGGCATGGAAACCATGTGAGAATCAGACATTAACTAATGGAAAAATAGATTTTGCATGCTTACAGGTAAAAAGAATCTGAACTACAGCTACAGTGCACAACCCACAATTTGTATAGAAGTGGAAAAGCAAGGTCTTGTTTATGAAAATCACTTCAAAATAATACATCGAAAGTGACAGATGTGAGCAAAAACAGTCAAAATTAATTATTTTGTTAACAAGTAATCCCTTTATATTTTCAATTAAATTACGTTTTTAAACTTATTTTGGTCTGGATCTGCTGAATACTAAACATTATTTCTAATCAGACATACTTGTTAATTAAAGTATGTCATGATGAGTACAAGTGGTGAAGGGAAATAATTTAACCTTCTGAGAATCATCTCTTTAAATAGAGCTTATATTTTCTTATTAACTTTAAAATGATACGGCCTATTTGTGGTTTGTTTGGTTTGTTTGAAATGACAAGTGTAAAGTGTTTGGTACAGTCAATTGATGAATTGAAAGGCATTGAAAGGCATGGATCTTTTTTTCAAAAAAAATTTTTAAACATAATTTTTTTAATTAAAGTATTGGGGTACAGAAGGGAAGAAAGGTTAGGGAAAGCTGTTAATCATTACAATATATCGACAGTTGTTATTTTAACACAGGGAACTTAACTAATATTCGTAGTCATAGTACTACACTGAAATTATATACTGTAGGTCAACCACTCAGTGGAGGAAGAGGGGGACACACATCCATGAGGAATAAAACATATCAGCTAACGGGGGGAAAGGGCGGGTTAAAGGGAAAAGGATTCTTAGAATTGTATCTCATCACCCAGTCCTATTCCTATCTCCTAAATTTTTCCTCCATTTAGATCTTTCTAAATCCTCTCATCTATTTTTACAGCATTGCTAGCTCATGATCAAGCCCTGTGCCACCCTCTTGTGTCATCCAGGGTTCCCACACTTGAGCACATTTATGCGATTTTTCACGTAGATATGTTGTTATTCGCTCCATTTTCAGGATATGCCATATCTGCATTTGATAGGTAGTAATCCAGGCCAAGTTTGTTATTTCCAACACGCAGCGATAGAGCATTTTGCAGCCTGCAAAATGTGAAATATTAGTTTGCATCGGTGTTTGGGTATGTTAGGAGAGGGTCTGTCCAATAGGGCCAGCCATGTGTCAGGGACCATCGTTGTGTCTCCTAAGGAGTTGATGAGGTCAAATATTTGCCGCCAGAGGGGGCAGAACTGGACAGGACCACCAGATATGCAAAAGGGATCCTCTCTATCCACAACCACGGAAACATAAGGGAGATATAATGCTATTGATAGCATGTAGTCTTATTGATGTAAGGTACCAGCGACTCAACATCAAAAACGTATTTTCCTTTATGGTCATCGATATGGAACTAGAAGCTTCTGCCTCACATATATCAGACCAGACCTCAACCTCCAGGACTTCCCCTATATCCTCTTCCCACCAATGGATAGTCTTTATTTTAAAATCTACGTCCAACAGAAGCTGATAAATGGTTGAGATTAAACCCCTACTCAGATATCTTGAGATATAGAGCATTTCAAAATAGGTTTCAACCACCGGAGATGTGCTTGTATGGTTTGTCATAATAAAATGTTTTAATTAGAGATTTCTAAACACCTCTCCCGGCCGTGGATCAGCCTTCTCCTGAAGCTCCAGAAAACCCCTAATCTTTTTATCAGAAAACGTGCCTAATCCGAGTTATACCACCTCTTTTCCAAGCTGCAAAAACGCCTTCCTCCATTCCTGGGGCAAACTGGGGGTTATAGAAAAGCGGGATCTTACTAGAATTTTTGTTATTAAATCTGTACTTAAATTTAAGCCGATCTCAAAGTGCCAGTGAATGTTTAATCATTGGGTTTGTTACTCCTCCTAGTGGCCTACCTGGCTGTCCAGCCATAGCAAAGTGTCTAATCTTGCCGGGGAACAAATATGGTCTTCTATATCAACCCGTGCTCTCGTACCCCTTGCATAGTTCCAGAGGAGTAGCTGTTCAGCTGAGAGGCCTGAAAATATTTTCGCAGATTGGGTACAGCAAGACCTCCTAGCTTCGAGGGTCTCTGTTGTATTGTATTTAGAATTCTGAAACTTTTGCCTGACCATATGAACCTAGCAATACTGCACAGTAGACTGGAAATATCTTTCTTTAGGGCCCGGACCTGGAGGGTCCGAAAGAGGTACGTTATCCTGGGAAGGAGAGTAATTTTGACTGCCGTAATCCAGGAGATAAAATACCTATCCCATTCTTCTAAATCATTTTTGAGTTTACGAATTTGTTGGGGGTAATTATATTTGTAGATTGTCTGTACGGATTTTGTAAGATTTACTGTACACCTAGGTATGGTATATAGTTTGTGCGCCATGTAAAATGAAAGTTAATACTCAGAAGTTTAATCAGGTCCTGGGTCAAATTGATACTCAGGGCTAGCGATTTTGACTGATTGATTTTGAAACAAAGTTTTCGTGGTGTAACCCTTATCCCCCCCCCCCAATATCACATAGGGTCTCCTAGGGAATATACTGCTCCGGCTACATGTCTTAGGGTGGTGCATACCTGCTGGCAACCGGGGGCCCTGAGTCTCCCGCTTGATGGTATAGGGGATGAACAGGACAGGCTTCTGGGGTGGTGCCCCAATGTCACATACTGGTGTAGCGCCTCGATCTCGTGCAGCCCCCAGCTGTATGTGGTGAAGTATCTGCAAAAGAATGATGCTCCCCTCCTCCCAATATACTTCAATCTCAGGCAGGAGGTATAGGTAAAAATGCAGTGGCTCTTTATTTGATCTTCCTCTATTCAGCAGCAGAGATCACACAGCAGGCTGTCTCCTTTAGGATGTCCCTAACCAACTCCCAATCAAGGGCACCGAGAGAGGTTCCAGCTCTTCCCCTATCCTCTGTTAGGATAGGAGGTATTGGTATACCCTCACTCCCCGTGGGTAGGCCTCAAGCCTGCCAGGGCCCTGGCAGCTTGGTCTGGGTAACCTTGACCCTCTCACGGTAGGGACAGACTGACTAAATAGGAAAGGACAGTACCTAAAGCAAGTTTCAGCAGACACCACTCCTGTGCCTGTACAGTAATTGGAAACAGAGCCTGATGACACTGCCTTCACTGACTCACGGCACTGCATAAAGTGGGGAAAACCCAAGATTACTCCTGGCAAACCTGCCCTTATGCAGGTATTACCGCCAGGAGGAGGGAAGACCTATAACCCAAATCACACAGGGCTACACACTCTCTCTGCTGGAATCCAATGGTCCCCACTTGGACCATATTTACTGGGCCATCCTGCAGGTGAACAACCTGTACAAATACAAATGACAGTTGATTATCACACAGTTGTACATTGCTGATTGTACACCCACCCACATTGGATGGCGAAATAACACAGGGAAACTCCCAATATGGAGAATCCACAACTAATAATAATGGCGGGATCAGGCTTTCTTACTTCCCGTCCATTATGGTCTATGACCTTCACAAAGTAAGATTGAAGAGGCCCATTCTCTGGCCTGTACACAATTTTATGCATATATTTATTTCTCCCTGTTCTCCATACTTTCATGAGAGAACAGATTTTCTCCTCTGTTTGATACACAGTACTACTGGTTTTTAACCGCAGGTAGTTAATGACTGGGTCCCTGAGCCATATATCCCTTTTACACTCAATCACTTGCACGATTGGCTCTGATACAAAAGGGTACTCATACCCATGAGACTGTCTGTATCTTGCTACAATAGCTCTATCAGCCCTACTCAACTTGGTGAGTCAAGGTACCATCCAATGTTTCGGTGCCAACATGCACCTTCCTCACGGAGGAAAAAATTACAGAGCCATTTTCTCCTAACTTAATATACAGTAGAATGAAGAGATACCCATGCAACCGTGAAAATAGTGGTGTTTCAGCAATTCTTCATTGAAAGTGGCTGGCTTCTCTAACTTATCTCTCACACTGTTATCAGTGTGAGAGATAAGTTAGCGAAGCCAGCCACTTTCAATGAAGAATTGCACAAACTCAATATGCTCAAACTCAATATGTTTACTTGCCAAGCCAATTCATTTAATTCTTGTCAATGCTTTATTTAACCACCTGTTAGAATAAACTAAATGATTACTTAAACTTTACTGTCAACGCCACGTGAGGGGACAGACCATATCTGATGGCCAAACCCTCACAGGCTGTACTTCAATACATCAGCAGAGACAGGCCCATCATCAGGCTCGTGGACTTCTGTAGAGATGTGTGAAACTGTACTAAATGAATTTGCAATATTTTAAGCACACTTGTTGTCAAATTTGATTTTTTGTTAAACATTTTGGCAAGCCTCAGTAGGCAAATAATGTCACCAGTGACCAAAACATGAGGTATGTGCCCTATTTAGTAAGATTTTTAGAGCATTTTGTAAGAAAAGATCTAGGTATATTAGAAGACTTTGCACAGTTTTAGATTTAATTACCCAACAAA
Organism: Ascaphus truei; assembly: GCF_040206685.1. NCBI lineage: Eukaryota > Metazoa > Chordata > Amphibia > Anura > Ascaphidae > Ascaphus > Ascaphus truei. Next base: position 434,645,042 of record NC_134484.1, on the reverse strand, counting down.
TCTGAAAAAAAAATCAGAGGAAATAGTCTGATCAATTTTATAAAACAGTCGCTGCTTTAAATAATAATGAAGGGAACCCTTATTTTAATTGAATTAGACAAAACAAGTACACAGGGGAAGAGCAGAGAAATGTGTGCAGTGCCATAAGTTTTTACTGTACTTAAGTTTATTGAATATGACTTTGAAAGTCAGAGCCAACAATTTTTTTTTTAGGTATTTTAAGTACAATCAACGTAAGTTTAGCTGTGCATGTAACACACTTATGCTGGTGATATTCACTTAAATGAATGTTTTAGAGGGTCACATTCCATGCCTGATGTACTGATATCATGCAGTGATTTGTGTAGTTGGTTCTCTGCACTTTTACTCATTGTGGTATCAATTAAACATTTTACTTGTGTTTACTATAATTTCTGGCAGTAATGACTGATTTTAGCTGCATTCCAGGAATTTCCTTTAATAGTAATCTTTATAAATATAAACTTTACAAGTTCTTTATTTCTTCGCTAGGATCTCTACTGGTCTCACAAAAGAATCTATCAACATAAAATGCAACCTCTCTACCATACAGTACTTACTATTTTTTGTAGATTGTTTATTGAAACATCTAAAATGATAACAAACACCTATACCTTGTATCTGCTACCCGTTGAATAACAACATCTGTCCCACCAGATGTGTTTACAGTCCCTCTTGGTTTAAACCAGGCCTGCACAACTCGTAAAGCGAGAAGGGACGAACTGCTCCAATGAAAAACAATTTGGGTCGCACGGGTAAAATCATCATCGTCATCGTCATCATCATCATCATCATCATCATCATCATCATCATCTCCCCTCCAGCACCTCTCATCATCATCCTCATATATCTCCCCCAGCACCCCTCATCATATCTCCCTCAGAACCCCTCACTATCAACCTTTGCAATACTCCCCATCTATTTCTCATACCCCCATCTCTCCCCCTTACCCACACACATAATACTCCCCCCCACATCAAATACACAATACCCCCCTGCACACCACACACATCCCACCCCCCTGCACCTCACATCCTTCTCCCCCTGTGCACCTCACATCATTCTCCCCCCGTGCATCTCACATCATTCTCCCCCCTGCCCCTCACATCACTCTCCCCCCTGCACCTCACATCACTCTCCCCCCTGCACCTCACATCACTCTCCCCCCCTGCACCTCACATCACTCTCCCCCCTGCACCTCAAATGACTCTCCCCTGAACCTCCAATCACCCCCCCCCTGCACCTCACCCCCCTGCACCTCACATCACCCCCCCTGCACCTCACCCCCCTGCACCTCACATCACCCCCCTGCACCTCACATCACCCCCCCCCTGCACCTCACCCCCCTGCACATCACCCCCCTGCACCTCATATCACCCCCCTGCACCTCACCCCCCTGCACCTCACATCACCCCCCTGCACCTCACATCACCCCCCCCTGCACCTCACCCCCCCTGCACCTCACATCACCCCCCTGCACCTCACATCACCCCCCCTGTACCTCACCCCGATGCACATTACCCCCCTGCACCTCACATCACCCCCACTGCACCTCACCCCCCTGCATCTCACATCACCCCCCCTGCACCTCACCCCCCTGCACCTCACCCCCCTGCACCTCACCCCCCTGCACATCATCCCCCTGCACCTCACCTCAATGCACCTCACCTCAATGCACCTCACCCTCCTGCACATCACCCCCCTGCACATCACCCCCCTTTGCACAAATCCCCCTGCACCTCACATCACCCCCTGCACCTCCTCACCTCACATCAGCCCCTTCACCTCCCCTCACCTCAGATCATGGCGGGACTGCACGTGATTGCAAGCAGCGGGCACCGGAAGTGCCGCACTGCAAGGACGTGCAGTCTTGAGAGCGGGCTGGGGAGGAGGAGGGGGAGAGCAGGCTCAGCTCGCGCGGGGAGGGAGAGGGGGCTCGGCTCGCGGGGGGAGGGAAGGGGGACTCGGCTCGCGGGGGGAGGGAGAGCAGATTCTGGGGAGGGAGAGCAGACTCGGGAGGAGGAGGGGGGGGGGAAAGCAGCAGCAGCCGCTGCCGCGGGCCGCACAGTGAGTGCCGGCGGGCTGCATGGGGCCGGGTGTTGTGCAGGCCTGGTTTAGACTGATAAGATTTCAGAGTGCTATATTTTTGGAAACACACTGTACACAATCCCTGCACGCTCTAACCCCAACACCCACCACATCATATAATATATATTTGTGTCAAAAGGAGTGCCATTGGGTATGTATACAGCAAAAGACAAAAATTCCCAATGCTATTTCCAATATGACAATAAATATATTTAGTTAAATACTTAACAGCTTGTCTTCTCTTAAGTAATGGTCATTTACAGTGGTTAAACACTGTGGCCAAAGCGTTAAAAGCTTGCAGCCACGTCACAGCATGACCACTTTGCAGGTCCTAAAACTAACTGTGACAATTCTCATTTACCTCTGCAATGGAGAGAAATGTCTGAATAGACCAATCATTGAGTAACGATATGAACAAATCTGCTACTGTACTTAAAAAAGTGGGGAGGAGTCATCTTAAACCCAGGGACGAGGGATCACCAACCTTCAAGCAACTGAATGTAAATATTTTTCCACGTCATTTACAATCAACATTATTACAATAAAGTATTTTTAATTTCAAGAAATACGCATTATTACCACTTTACAACAAGCATTTCTTTTACACTCCAGCATTCCAATACCAGAAGGACATGAAGAATGAGTGTAACACAACTCATGCCACCATGCTGTTGTGTCTGTTAATGCTATTTTTAATTAACTTTTTTCCCCTGTAGCTCCTTTATTACATTTTTAATTTGTTTTAAAAATCAGTGTTAATGAAATTCATCCTCATAAAGCAAAACATACATATGGTTAATTAAGGAGTTAATCCCAAATTAATTGAGATGATTGCAAGGTTATAGCAATAGAAATGTTCATAAATGCAGAAAAAATAACATCTTCATGAGTCAAACTTTTTGTTATTTCTAATCAATATATTTGCAAAATTTGTATCATGACTATGGAGATTATTCTAGTAGCTTCAAAATGTGACAATACTGTACATCTAAAATAATTTCGCATGTTTTGCTATTCTGTTAGCCATAATCGCATGTCAAAATCGTCTGTAAACAGCTTTTTTAGATGCATTGCTAATCTGTTGTTGCCTTGTTCTCTAACAATTCGTTCAGTTGGGAAAAAAACTGTGAAACTCACATTTTTGCCAACAACTGCTATTGTCATACTGTAGCTCCATAATGCAAATCGCAGCTGAAATACTAACTTTTTTACACCACCTATAAAGGGTGGAGAGATAGGAATTGGAATTTCCTACCAAAGCCTGAAGTTGCGCTTTGCGTGGTGGTGGAGGAGGATGTGGTGGAGGGGGAGGATGTGGTGGAGGAGGACATTGAGGAGGATGTTGTGAAGGAAGAGGATGTGGTGGACATGGAGGAGGACAAGAAACCTAATAGTATCTCCTCATATAAATATGTCCCCTCAAAACTTCCGCCAAATAAATTAGGGAGAGATGCCTGTGCTGAAAAATGAACACACCTGAGGTACCTTAGGAGATATGCTAATGTCTATATATATATTTGCCATGACTACATAATTATTATGTAAACAAATCACTGTCATGTGCACCGTAGCGACACGTCACTTCCGGTTTGGCAAAACATCTAAATTCGGTCAGATTTGACTTTTGCTTCATTGCCATACTTCCGGTTAACTCCCCCATGAGGTTAGATGACGCGCAAACTAATGCCAAACTCAGCCGGCAAATAGTAGTGACTCGCATATCGCGATACGTCACTTCCGGTATACCAAGTGAGTCGCGTCACTTCCGGTTTACAAATTTCACACGGCGGTCCCAAATTAAGCTAATTGGGATCTCTATAAGAGGGCAACCATAGCACACCATACTGTACTCTCCGACGAAGCGCCAGCAAGGCGTGAAACGCGTTAGAGACAGAGGTTTTTTTTCTGCACCCATACCTGTCTGCACCATGATTTTCTAATAAAGAACTTTTATTTTCATCATACTGCTGCTGTCCTGTGGATCCAGTTCTTTGCTGTGCGCTGCACCTCTACATTTGTGGCTACCTGAATCATTTCTACCAGCAGAAGCACGCATTCCAGAAGGCACAATGGGCAAGGTCACGTGAGTTGTACCTTTAAACAGTACATAGAGGTATTTTATTGGTGTGTTTATGCAAAGTGTCAGTACCAGTCCATATTGGCAGTGAGGGGGTGGGGCTTATATATCTCCATTACCCACACTCACCAGGAAATTTATTCAGGTCTCAGACTACACACTCACCCATATATACCTCACTCAATTATATACCTTAAACCCAGCCTACTCCCTTCAATCAAGAAATTATTGTTTATTACAAATCCTGTCACTTGAGCACTATATCTGAACAATGTTCTTCTACCAGGTCTCTCCGAGAGTCTCGAGAATGGACTTACCTGCAGAGACATTCCCAGATCCCAGATGTTCAAGAATACGTATTTTTAGCTGACGGTAAGTTTTACCTACATACATCTTTTCACATGTACATGTAATAGTATAGATGATCCCTTTGCTGGTGCAATTAATAAAGTCATGAATTTTGAAGGTGTTCTCTCTGTTACTATCTGTGAAGATCTTTGTAGTAGGCATGTATGTACATGCCTTACATCTTCCACAGGGGAATGATCCCTGTGGTTTGTGATTGAGCCAGGTCCTATTTGGGGCTGGTTGATAGTGGCTATGAACCACTCTATCTTTAATATTTCGCGATCTCCCGCTTGTAAATGTAGGAGATGGATTCAACACCTCCATTAGATTCTCGTCTTCAGTAAGTAAATGCCAATGTTTCGTAAAGATACGTTTCAAATCATGCCACTGTGTATTATATGTGCTAATAAAACGTATAACTTCCATTGTGTCTACCCTTGTTTTATTTTGGATCAAAAGTGTGTTTCTTTGTGTTTGCAGAGCTCGTCGATATGCTTTGTGGACAACTCTCTTGCTATACCCCCTTTCATAAAAGCGTTGGCTCATTTCCCCCGCCTTTGTAACAAAGTCTGACTCAGTTGAACAATTATGTCGAAGACGGAGGAATTGGCCGGTAGGTATGTTTTTAACAAGGTGATTGGGGTGATGGCTATCAGCCTTCAATAGGCTATTCATAGCCGTGGGTTTCCTAAATATTGTAGTTTCTAGGTACCCGTTAGTCCCTTTGTAAATAGTTATGTCCAAGAAATCAATGCTTTTCTTATCCATCTGCATAGTCAGAAAAGGGGGGAAGGGAAACACAAAATGAATGTGCACCCTAAAAGAATTCACTTATATGCACACCAAACTAGTGTAAAAATTAACTTTTAATAAATTCCTTAAAACATATATTACCAAAGTAATGTGTAATGTGAATTAAAAATGTATTAAATCAAAAATATCTGGCATCCGTGTCTTTGATTATTGGAGTCGTGCTATCCCAGATGTCCACTTAATATTAGTGGGATACCAGAGACAGGGGATGCTAAGAGTCAGGGTATTAAACCCCTCTGGAGCAACGATGAGACCCAGTAGTAGGAGTATATAGAGGTTCACAAGTAGGTGGCCAACAGATTAAGCTTCCTTGTTAGATGGACCAGCACTGCGCACTGCAATGAAGGCTTAGGTGTATTAAAGTACAAGTGCCTGGATAATAAAGTTAGCACATATAGTGTAATGATGATACAGACACTGCAGCATAAAACTGCCAGACACAGCAATGCTGGGGTGAATAGCACAGTAATAACTGTGAAGGCACCTCACATAGAGTGCAAGGAAAGCAGGCACACAAACTGTGAGAATAAATAAATGAACAACTAACTGCTAGGGTCTGCAAAGTTAGAACCAGGAGACTGCAGACACTACATTAAAACAGCTCCAAGTAGGAGACTGACAACATTGCGCGTCCAACGCGCATTTCCCTCCAGCAAAGGAGCTTCTTCAGGGACAAGTTTTACTGGGGGAGAGAGGTCTGAACCCTTTTATACCCCTTCAATACCCTAATTACAAAATCAATTGCTGTCAGCTGTTGCACATGCGCACTGATCTCACTCACAAACTGACTCAGCAAAGTAATCAAACACCAATACATGTAATGTCAAAGAAAACCCCATTGTTAGTACCTTTATTAGGCATATTCCCATCATAAACCGGCTGTTCGTAAAGTTTTTAAAGCCATAAACCGTGATCGCCACATACAGTATCTAATGCGCATGTGCATGGACTTAGACACTATTTCAATTCCTGTCTGTGCGTGCCGCGCATGCGCGGGAACTTAGATCTAGTTCAATGCTTTTCGGTATCTATTGCGCATGCGCGAGGACATAGAAAACATTTCTATATTTGTCCCGATACATTGCGCATGCGCGATTACTTAGACGTAGTTTCAATCGGGTGCATACACAGACGCGCATGCGCTGGACCTTATGCAACATTCAGTGTACAGATCAGCGTAAATCATTATAAAGTACCACCGCGCATGCGCAAGAACTTAGAAATTGTTGAGTGTCCTCCCTCCGTCATTGTGCGCATGCGTGGGGACTTTGAAATAATTCTGAACAATTGCATAAAGCGCTAGTGTGAACTGCGCATGCGTAAAAACTTAGAATTATTTACATTTGGTCTTTATGTACTGCGCATGCGTGAACACTTAGAAATTTGCATAGTCAGTTTTAAATTACATTTATTGTTATTTAATTTTCCAACAAAATCATTTAGGAGTTCAGATGTACCCTTCCACAACAGCAGAATATCATCAATGTAGCGGACCCACAAAATTATGTTGTACGCATACATTTCCAGGTCACAGCCAAAGACCACAGTTTCCTCCCACCAGCCTAGATATAAATTGGCGTCGGTTGGGTCACACGTGGTCCCCATGGCTGTGCCCTGGATTTGATGATAATATTTCCCATTGAATATGAAAAAGTTACTGCTCAACGTAAAGTCCAGTAATTTGATGACAAATGTATTGTGCATTTTGGCTTCATTATTTCTCGATTTTAGAAAGAATTTGATTGCCTCTAGGCCAATCTCGTGTGGTATACTTGTATAGAGATTGACTACATCTAGGCCTACCAGATATGTATCATCATCATTTTGCACATTGTCAATTTTCAACAGGATATCTTTTGTGTCTTTTAAATGTGAAGGGAGAGAACTCACAAAAGATCTTAAAAATGTATCGAGGTAGACACTGGCATTGGAAGTGACATTACCTATTCCTGATACTATCGGTCTTCCTGGTGGTGGGGACAATCCTTTATGTACTTTAGGAAGGTGATAGAAGGTGGATATCTTAGGATGGGGTACAAGAATGAAATCATATTCAGTTTTGGTGATAACTTTATTCTCTAATCCCTCTTTTAAAATGATTATCAGTTGTTCTTTGAATCTCTCTGTGGGGTCCGTGTCTAATGTCCTATAGCACTTTTGATCTTTCAACAGATTTGCACACTCTTGGATGTAGTCTGATTTTTCCATAATAACTATATTGCCTCCTTTGTCTGAAGGTTTAATAATTACTTTTGTATCTGATTCTAAGTCTTTTAATGCTTCTATTTCCATATTTGTTATATTATTTTGTATTCTCGTATGTTTATGTAAATCCTCAATTTCTTTGGTTACAAGACGTGTGAAGACATCCACATTAGTGGATTATTAGTAAAGAATTATTAGTAATACATCATTATTAATTAATAAATAATTATTACTTAATAAATAATAATAATAATTATATATAATTTATAAATTATACAATATAATTGTTACGCCGATGCTCGCCACAAACCGGGACCGGACCGCGGGGCTGAGGTGGGGTTATATAATCACCGACCTGAGTCCACGCAGACTGATCCGGAGTGCGCAGTTCATAGTCGTACATCGCAGGGTCAGGATTGGAGAAGGCAGCATCGTCGTTAATGAAGCAGGAGTTCGGCAACAGGAAATCAGGAGTGCCCCGCTTCAGCTTAGGAGCGTGAGCGCGGGGGTGGCTTCTGCGCGAGGAGCGGCCTCGGCCCATGACGCCGATCTCAGCAGGAGGAGACAGCAGGCTGGCCGAAGTTCACCGCAGGGCAGCGTCGGGAAGAACCAACGCTTCAGCGCAGAAGTCCAAGGCAGGTCACTGCAAGAGGATCGCAGCAAGCCGCAGGAAAGGAAGGGTAGCCACTGCTAGGAGGGAATGCAGCAGGTACCGGTGCTGGCAACACGCTTCAGCACAGACGTCCCGGGTAGGCCACTGCAGGAGAATAGCAGCAGGCCAGTGCTGGCATCAACGCTTCAGCACAGACGTCCAGGGCAGGCCACTGCAAGGAGATAGCAGCAGGCCGCAGGAAAGGAAGGGTAGCCACTGCTAGTAGGAAATGCAGCAGTACCAGTGCTGGCATCAACGCTTCAGCACAGACGTCCAGGATAGGCCACTACAGGAGAATAGCGGCAGGCCACAGGACAGGAAGGGTAGCCACTGCTAGGAGGGAATGCAGCAGTTACCAGTGCTGGCATCAACGCTTCAGCACAGACGTCCAGGGTAGGCCACTGCAAGGAGATAGCAGCAGGCCAGTGCTGGCAACAACGCTTCAGCACAGACGTCCAGGACCAGGCCTCTGGATACTCAGGAACTTGGAAGGTAAGAACGCTAGGAGAGAGGCCTGGGGTGGTTTGTGGCAGAGACAGTAACATAGAGGTAGGAATAGTTATGCTCGGCGCTGGTTCAGAGCCAACGCCTAGAATATAAAGGGCGGAGATCCAATCACAGGAGGAGGGTGTGTGAGAATTCCTCCAATGAAGTAGCACAGGGCAGAAGCTGCAATGAGAGGCAGCACCTGTGCCATATATTGCCAGAGGAAGCTTGCAACTGCACAGGTCTGCACGGCAATAGTCAAAGCCAGTAGTGGATTCCTTACAATAATTAAAATAATAATTTATTCAAAAATGTAATTATATTATACCGTATCATACAGGAATTGAACCCAGGACCCTTTCATATGTTGGTTAAGAGTTCTACCACTACACCACAGAAGCTGTGTGAAGAAATAGACTTAAGATTTAACAGTGACAGGTACCCTGTGGCAATGTGTTGTAGAGGATAAATATATTTATAGGTTGTGGTGTAGAGGTAAGAGGCAAGACATTGGTATCAGAAGGTCCCGTATTCAATCCCTGCATGTGTTTTGTACAAAATGTATTAATGTTTAATTGTGTCTGTGTCTGGTAGTCAATAAAGCGTGGAATTGAATGTTTGAAAAAAAACAATGGCAATAGAGCAGAGAGCAGAGAGATGAGCAGAGAGATATGAGCATGTGGACAGCAGGAAGAGGAGAGCACTGGTAAGGTGGCAAAATGGAGGAGAATTAAATCTGTAATGAGGAGGCTCAGAGCTGATGCCGGTGAAATTTTAACGCAACCCCGGTTGTAACGCGGTCTTGGGGTTGTGGACCCCAAGGACCACGTTACAACGGGGTTGAGCTGTATATATATATATATAATATTATATATATAATATCTATATCTATATCTATACACACATGATGAGCCAATATACAAAGAAATGTTTAAGGGTTATCAAAAACATGCTCTAATAAAAATACCACTTCTCCATATCAGCCACAGTAAAATAAAATCCTATTTCCTAAAAAATCAAATCTCATCTTCCAATCAAATGCCAATCAAAACATTGAATTTACATTGTATACATGATGCATATAATCTATGCACCATGTACACTTTGCCAATCAATGTTAACAATAAAATATTCCAAACAAAATACCATTAAATCCAAACAAGTATACTATTTAAACCAAGCAAGTCACCATAAATCAATTAGCATTCATTAATCAAATCCCAAAACAATTAAAATACCATCCATAACAATTACACAATTAACTATTTCAATCGTTAAACAGAACAAGTTACCATCAGACAAAATATAAGTACCAAAAAGAATATAAAATACAAAAGCAAGCATCACCATGACCTAATGTAAAGCATAAAACACCAAAAATTACATCTATCTAATTCGAAAATACATTACACACACATTTATTCATAGCAGCATAGCCAAAAACATTTTAAAAACAGCAAAACAAGCATTTTCTACCAAACCATTTCTTACCCTGTATGTATATATTGATCTAGACATACATACATACATACATACATACATACATACAGTGGCAAGAAATTATTTAAAAAAAAAAAATATGACATGTCAAAAAATAAAAAAAAACATGAACAAGTTAAAAATAAACCATTTCTTTTGTTCACTTACCATTACTTGACCAACTCACCGACTCCCGTTGAACACCTTACTCTCGAACCAATCCACACACAGGAACCCATAAATTAATAAACCATAAAATAATAAACCATAAAATAATAAACATAACAATCCAGGGGTCTTCTATTTGTAATCCATCTTCATCTGTATTCTTCTTTCTTGTATCTTCTTCCGCTCTCTTCCGGGGTCTTCTTCTCTTCTTTGGCCACGCCCTGGCCTTTTTTCTTCGGTAGGAGGTCCTTCCTCCTCGGCGTCTGCCTTCAAAATGAGACGACATAGGCTTTTATAGGCCTATGACGTCACATTGTCGTCATATGGTTATCACGGCCCTGATTGGGCCATGAAAAGCATGTGATTTGGGGGGAAAAAAATCATTTTAATGACGTCATTTAAAGGCAATGACACCAGCCAATCAGAATGGCTGTGCTTCAATTGCCTTTAAGATGACGTCATGAAAAGAAAGATGGTCGGCCTCACATGGTACGGTAGCCAATCAGAGCGTGGGAAATACATCCCAATTCTGATTTGCTCTAGTACCATGTGACAGGCTTTAAATGACAAAAAAGGAAAAAACAGGCGCTTACCTTGAGTTGCGGATCAGAGGTGAAAAATAAATAAAGTGATATAACCGACAAATGTGATCTCTTAAGGTACTTAGAGATAACCCTTTATCCCTTCTGCTTCAACCCCAATTTAGGGATCATCCAAGGCCCTTGGTAAACGTGGAAAACAGACAGAGTAGGGGGAGCAAGGGATTAAGACTTTTCAACTGAAGACATTTAGACTGTAGACAACCAAAACAAGAGATCAAAAGACCTCTTTAGGGGGAGAGGGGCAAAATAGAACTGATAATAATGATATACTTACACGGCCTTGTGTAAGCACAGATACTTATAGGTATCTTTAAGATGAGTCCTAGCCCGTCCAAAAGGAGGTATATAGGGGTAAATAATATGTAGTGATAATAAAGTACTTACACGGCCCAGTGTAAGTAAAGATGTGGGATTGGTATCTGTAGGGTTAATTTAACCCATCCAGGGTGGTAGCAGTCAGGACACGAAAGTTTGTTCACAAGCAAGTCTGCAACAGGAAATCCCTTTTTTGTTGCTTGCAGTCAAACAATTTTCTTCCCCGGTTCAGCAGTAAAGGGGGATAAGTGAGGCACGGTTTCAATGTAAATTTAAGAAAGACATTTATTAAATAACATCCAGACATCTACAATGAACTCACATACAGTAAAAAAAACCCCTGGCTCTCCAACGTAGACCAGTGTCAAAGTCCTGCCGCAAGATGCTCCATCTCCGCGTCCGGAATGCAGAGAGATGGCACACCTCTGCTCGGCTGCAACTGCGACCATGACTGTTTGAGCTGGCTACGGAAGCCTCTGTGGGACACAAACAGGTAAGAATAGAGCAATGCGTTTCGCCGGGCAAACGGCTTCCTCAGTCTCATAGAATGGTGTTGGAGGGGTCATATCAGCATTTATAGACCCTTTGCAATGTCTAATCATTAATTGGAAAAGGCTGTTTCACACAAGCCTCTCCCTAGTATTCAATACATTCCAATTCCAATAAATCATCACTATTAGATACAGTGGACATAAGGCGGATAGGGCAATAGAAAGGAGAATAAGCAACAAAACAGAAAAAAAAAAGAAGAAAAAAATTACAGACACAACCAACTTTCGGTTTCTGTTTTTGTATTGGTGCATTATATTTTCTTTGCAATCTTTTCTGCTATTTTTACACGATTTGCATTTTTTTGCATTTTTTGCATTTTTGTTGTTCTCCCATATTAGCTCTTTGTTGGTTGTGTCTGTAATTATTTTCTATTTTTTTTTCTATTTTTTTTTCTGTTTTGTTGCTTATTCTCCTTTCTATTGCCCTATCCACCTTATGTCCACTGTATCTAATAGTGATGCTTTATTAGTATGCCTCTGCTTTCATTTTGTGTCCAGTCCTCTGTCTTTCTGTCTCATTTTTATGCACTCACTCCTCATGTGTCTTGGGACTCCATGGTAACACTTCCCTTCCCGTCCCTTTTTTTTTCTGTTTTTCACTTTATTATTTTTCCCTCCTTAACTATGGTTACCTGATGTTATGACACCTGTTCTATATTTATGCTTTTTAAACTCATGCTAGCCATGCATGCGTTATCATGCTTGCTTTATTTACATTGCGATTGAAGTTGCTGTTTGTGTGTTTTTGACACTTTAATTAGTTATGATATGCGATGGTTTGCCCATGTGTTAGGTTGCCTATTTGAGCCAGCACTGTGTGCACATTGGTCGCTTGCGTCTTTAAGGATATTTCTCTATATCTCATTGCAGTTACGTATGCTGCGCATGCTCGCCATTGTTGTTTTGCAGTGGTGGTTACCTGGTTACGTTTGACGCCATCCGACATGGTGTTTCCCAGTGCTGACGCCAGTATTTGAATGTTAGTCACTACAGCTGCTATTTCCTTTATGTATTGTTAGGATATGTCCACAGATGTGCTCTGTTGTCTTTTTGTGCAAACTAACATACGCATTGAATGCTCGTGCCTTTTAGGTATTCCCCTTATTTATTTAGTTGCGATGTACATTGCGCACGCACGCCACTGCTACCTAAGGCAGCACTGATCAGCATGATATGTGAGACGCCATCTGAGACCACTGTCGTTCAGTGCTGATGTCATAATTGATTAGCTAGTGCTCACAGTTGTTTTACATCATGGTCTAGCCTATCAGGGATCTGTTTGTTAATGGGTGGTGGGTATATATGTTTGTCAGGTATCACTATGTATTAGCACTCCCTTGAGAAATGTCCTGTGTCAAGGACCGAAACGTCGGGTTTATGTGCCGGTTTTTCTACTGAATACACGCGTTTTTTTGTACCTTTGAGTGTGCTGTCTCCTTCTTGCCTCGTGATCTTGGGATCCTGAATCTACTCGGTAAGGAACCTATCTATATATATATATAAAGCAGAAAATAGCCGTGTTAGTCCAATTGCGATAGTGCAGAATAAATTAGTTCTTCAGTATTCGGTGATACTTTTTTTATTGGACTAACAATATATATCATAGGACAAGCTTTCGAGAGTTATCCTCTCTTCTTCAGGTAGAGCAAAACTGATATACAAAGGGTTCAATTGCTAAAACAGCGTGGAGAGATGGGGAAAAAAAACCAACAACAGATATTTACTGTAGATAAGGTAGGGTGTTAAGTGTTTGAAGCCAGGGGACAGTGTCAAAGAAAGGTGGGGAGGGATACTGGGGGGGAGAGAAAGTGTGGATAAGAATAGAGGCAAGCAGGATAATTACAAGCAACTCCAGCTCCCTTCCCACTCATACCAAACAAGGTATCATACACAGCCAGGCTATAAGAAACCACCGCATATGCTCTGACACTGAAGACAGAAACAGGCATCTCACAACCCTGACCGAATCGTTCAGACAGAAGGGATACAAACCAAAGACCATTGCCAAAACTATTACATCTGCAATAAAAGCCCCACGAGAACACCTGCTACAATAAAGACAGAAAGAACCTACCACACGCATACCACTAGTGACCAGATACAACCCTACCCTAGAGGGTATACGAAAAATAATCAAAGATCTGCAACCCATGCTGAAAGAGGATGCGACATTAAAAGAAATCTTTCCCAAACCTCCCATTCTTGCATTCCGGCAACCACCAAACCTCAAACACAAATTAGTCAGCAGAAAACTTCACAACGATTTTAAAGACATGGATAATGGCACAAAACCGTGCAGCAACAAATGCTGCAAACTCTGTAAACATATTTGCCAGGATCCCACAGCCAGTAACAACCATAGAACATTCAATGCTAAAGGTTCATACAGCTGCACATCCAGGAATTTATTGTATATGATTCAGTGCAACAAATGTGACCATGGTTGCTACATTGGGGAAACCAGCCAAAAACTACAAGGAAGAATGAATATGCACAGACACTCTATACTCCATCACGAAGAAGGAAGATACTGCTCACCTGTGGGACATCACTTCTCACAACCAGATCATTCCATAAATGATCTAAAAATCAAAATCCTCAATGGAATGTTTAAAAGCACCCAAGAACGGAAAACATTTGAACTCAGAATGATAAGAACCTTTGACACCAAAACCAAAGGACTTAATGCGGACATGGGTTTTCTCACACCCTATCAAAATTGCTTGTAATTATCCTGCGTGCCTCTATTCTTATCAACACTTTCTCTCCCCCCCCAGTATCCCTCCCCCTCCCCACCTTTCTTTGACACTGTCCCCTGGCTTCAAACACTTAACACCCTACCTTATCTACAGTAAATATCTGTTGTTTTTTCCCCCTCTCTCCATACTGTTTTAGCCATTGAACCTTTTGTATATCAGTATTGCTTGACCTGAAGAAGAGAGGATAACTCTCGAAAGCTTGTCCTATGACATATATTGTTAGTCCAATAATAAAGGTATCACCGAATACTGAAGAACTAATTTATTCTGATATATATATATATATATATATATATATATATATATATATATATATATTTGCATGCTGAAGCCACTGTACAAATGAATGTGTGAAGGGTGGGTATCGGCCAGGGTGGCTTAACCCCTTAATTACCTTTGCGGTATTTATCTGATAAGGTGATTAAGGGGGTTAATTGATATCAGAATGTAATTGCAATGTATTGGCTATGTATTTTGTTGGCAACGGAGGACATGGATTTTGCTGGCGAGGGGGCTTATTATTGATGAGGTGAGTAGAACTTTATTTATTTTATTATGCTACTTAATGTGTTTAATAATGGGCAAATAATCTATTATCCCTATCTGGATAATAGTTATTTTGCACATTATTGTACTGTATGTGGTGTGGGGGGATTAATGTATTTAATGTATAGGACATGCTTATTTTTTTTACATACAGGGTTGTTTCCTCAGGTCTGCGGGGGACCTATGGAGACCACCTGTGGTCTCCTCTGGCTTCTCACGGGTAAACGGCTGCCGGATCACCGGGGGACATCTGCGGGAGAGAAACGGTGACCCCACCTCTATGGGTGCACCGCGGACCACCCGAGGTCCCTCAGACACCTGTGGGTCTGACTCGGGGCCCCCCAGACAGCCACGGGCCTACCCGTGCGGACCCCATTGTGGCCCACGTTGACCTGCGGAGACCACCTGGTGGACCATAGCACCTGGCAGGGACATCTCGCAGCCCTCCAGACCCTGTTTGAAACATGGGCTTGGCTACTGTAGGTCTGTGAGGTGACCCGTCAGGCCCATCGGGGACTCCCGTGGGCCTGGGGTATTAACCCTGTATGTAAAATAATAAATCATGTATTTATGGGGGGGCACAGGGGGGGTTTATGTATTTAATAAATATAATGATGTTTATTGTGGGGCTGTGTATTGTTTTTTATGTGGGTACTGGGGGTGGGGGAAGGGGTATTGGCCCCAAGGGTATGTGGGTAGGCCTCCCGGCTGGGTATTGGGTGAGTGAGGGTAGTTAGGCCTCATGGGGTGGGGGAGTAGTGGGGGAGAGTATGTAGGCCTCCCGAGTGGTGGGTGAGGGTGGGTTAACCCCTTAATGACTGTAGCGGTTAATAACCACTATGGTGATTAAGGGGTTAGGGCACATTACATTGTCTGTTTTTATTCTTGTTTATGTTTTGCAGCATCGGAGGGGGCATGGACGGTGATGAAGATGAGGATGGCCTTCATCGTGGCAGCCGGACAAGGGTGAGTTCAATATGTATTTATTGTTCTTTATGTATTTTAAATGGGCAAATGCACTATTATCCATTTGTGGATAATAGTAATTGTGCCCATTACTATACTGTATGTGTTAGGGGGGGGGGGGTATTTCTTTTAAGTATGTATGTGTTTTGACATTAATTTGGGGGGGCACAGAATTGGTACTGCAGGCCTGCGGGTAACACCCGAGGGCCCCCGCCGGCCTATATTATCATTGATGTGCATATATGTGTACGTTAGGGTGGTATAGGGGTTGTTGGTGTAATATATATATATATATTTATTTATTTATTTATTTATATATTTATTTATTTTTTTATTTAGTGTGGGGCTGTTGTGTGTGTATTGTTTTTATTGTGTATGGCGGGGGTGGCCGAAGTGGGTATTAGCCCCAACGTTGGTTTGTTTAGGGCTTGCGGGTGGGTTACGGGAGAGGCTTAGCCCCTTCATGACCGTAGCGGTATTAACCGCTAAGGTCATGAAGGGGTTAAGTGCACCCGCAACCCCCCTGAAAGCCCTAAACAACCACCAAGGGCCAAATACCCCCTTCACCCACCCCCGCTACCCACAATAAACCTGGCACGGCTGGTTAACCCCTTCATTGCTTTAGCGGTTAGCCGCTAAGGTCATGATGTGGCCTTTAAATGCATTTTTCCTGCCTCGGATGCATGCCGGGGGGCTCCGGTGCTGGTATTAATGGTATCAGCTCTGGAGACCTCCGGCATCAATCCCAGGCAGGAAAAAGGCCTGATTTTTTCTAAGTGCCGTTCCGCCGCTCATCCGCAGCCTCTCCCCAGCAACTTGTCAACTTTTTGGGGCGAGACGGATTGGCGTGAAAATCTCAATTCTAGAGTGGCGCAAAGCTACTTGCCACTACTAGAATTGAGCGGGTTTCAAAACATGGCTAGTTGTGGCGCAAAGTGCATTTTCGCCACGCCGATGGCGTAAAAAAAACCCGCCAACAAACTTGGCTTTTTTTTTTGCTTTTCATCAAGTTTTCGCCCCTTACTGAATCAGGTTATGCATTTTGGGCGCAAAACGGGCAAAAAGTGCCTTTGCGCCGCTAATTGCATGAGGCCCTAAGTGTCATTAAGTGCCAGGTATCCCTTTTCTCTAACTATCGATAATATACGCCACTTTAGATGTCAGAAAAGAAGCGGGGAGGGGTTAACTCAAACTGTATATCACATTGATTGAGGAAACCTCGGCATCCATGGGAATCTCTCGCATATCGATTGGGTTTGGGGAGACGTGGCTCGAGGGAGAGAGAAGTTTCAGGGGAAGAAACAGACAAAGTAACAGGTCTGATAATTTTGGATTGTGATTGGTTAAGAGAAACCGTGGCCAGGTTTTGAGTAAGGGAAGCAATCTGATTATCCAGGTATTGGAAATGCTCAGAAATCGAAAACAGGGCTTGGCCCAACTCAGGGGCATCCATGTTCATTGGGCTGAGCATACTGTAACGCTTGCGCTGACCATGAGCAAGACAGGACCCCGGTACTGAGGTGGGGAAGTAGTAAACCACGCACCCACAGCAGCAGAAGCATGCCTGGCAGGCGGATTGTCAAACGTATCCGTGTCTGGGTTGGAGAGAGTGGGTTAGTCGATACTTGCCAAGGTCTTGGAATGGAGAGTTCAAATAGTCAAGTCCATTAGCCATGGCCTGGGGTTGGAGAGGTCAGAATCGTGAAAGTCCGTATAGCTGGGGTCTGGGGTTGGAGAGGTTAGAATCGTGGTGGTCCATATAGCCATGGTTTGGGTTGGAGATATCTGCAGAGCCGAGGGTAAGCCGGGGTCAGTATCCAGAGGAGTTCCAAAGTCAAGTCGGGTCAGTGCACAAAAGGTTATGCAAGAGAACACAGGACAGGGAGCAAGGCACAACGGATGCCGGAGCTCAAGGCTACAACAAGTTACTGGTATGCTCAGCGATGTGTGAAAGGAACTGCAGAGTATTTAACAGGAACAGGAACAGCAAAGGAGGTGGAGTGGAGGCACGGCCTCCACGGAGGCAAGGATTGGCTGCAGGAGGCAAGTGGGCTAAACGAGTACTTGCCACGCAGCTGGGGAGTGGTGCACGTCGTCTCGTGTGCGCGCCGCGCGTGAGAGAAGCGCGGTGCGTCCGAGGGGGAGGAGCTAAGCTCAGTGGCACACTAGAAGAGCTGCGCACGCAGTCTGTAAGCAGAGCGGGGGTGTGCGCATGTGCTGGTGCCAGAGCGGAGGTCTGAGATAAGACAGGTAAGGAGGGAACACGTCGCAAAGGACGTGTTCCCTGATTCCTTACAATACTCTTGGGTAATAAGTATAAAAGAAATCAATCAAAACAAATGTGGCTAAATAAATAGGAGGAAATGGAAAAGAAGAGGCAGGTGTTTAGATTCTTGAAGTTAGAAGGGACAGAGACATCGTATCAGAATTATAAGGAATGTAACAAAAATTGCAAAGGGCAATCAAATTAGCAAAAATGGATAATGAAAAAAGATTGCAATAGAAAGTAAGATCAACCCTAAAAAGTTTTTTAAATACCTTAATAAGAAAAAAACTAGAAAAAAAATATAGGACCCTTTCAGTGTGAGAAGGGCAGGCAGATTGTTGGAGATATGGAAAAAGGAGAGGTATTAAACAAATTATTTGCCTCTGTGTTTACCAGGGAAGAATCATTTTCAATAGTAGTGCCGCAGGAGGAAGCCACAACCTCCATATTAATGAACAATTGGTTAACTGAGGAAGAAGTTCATAGGTGGCTTGAAAAAATTAAAGTAAACAAGGCACCTGGCCCCGATGGCATACATCAAAGAGATCTCAAGGAGTTAAGTTCAGTAATAGCCAAACCATTACATTTAATATTCAAGAACCATTTCCACAGGCTCAGTACCACAAGATTGGCGTAAAGCAGATTTGGTGCCTATATTAAAAAAGGACCTAAATCACAACCGGGGAATTATAGACCTATAAGCCTCACTTCCAAATTGGGGAAACTACTTGAAGGTTTAATACAGAATAATATTCAGGAATCCCTAATGGAAAACAAAATTATTAGTAATAGTCAGCATGGATATATGAAGGATAGATCATGCCAAACTAACCTTATTTGTTTCTTTGAGGAGGTAAGTAGGAATTTAGACCAGGGTAATACAGTTGATGTGGTCTACTTTGATTTTGCAAAGACTTTTCATATGGTTCCACACAAGAGGTTGGTGTATAAAATAAAGCAAATTGGACTCAGTAAAATATATGCACCTGGATTAAAAACTGGTTGAAGGATAGACAACAGAGGGGTGTCATAAATGGAACTTTTTCAGGTTGGCCCTTACTGCAGGGCGCCACCATCTTGGGCCATGTTGCGCATGCGCGAGGAGCACCAGGAGTCGCGGTGGATGATTTAAGGGTTGCGCATGCGCAGTGTACAGCGCACACACGGTGGCCCATAGAGAAAGGTTCAGCAGGAACTACAAACCCCACAGTGCTTAGGGGCGGCAGGACCATGTGATGCCAGGGAACCAATAGCGCAGCTAGTTTCCTGGAACAGGAGGTAGATTTTCGTGCACTGGAAGGGGAGGAGTCAGATGGAGCTGGGATGCCAATAGGGTAGGGTGTATGTGTGCAGGGGTCTGTGACTCCTATACTGGGCCAGATTACCCCCAGTAAGCCACAGCTAGGCCCGACTCATCTCAGCTTATGGTTACTGCAGGGACAGGCCCATGAGCATAGGGATACTGACTTAGTAGTATTAGTGAGCCAGGGACACAGTGCCATCTGCGTGATCCTGACATTGTTGTCTGGGACTAGACCACTGACCGAAGCGGAGACTGTCTTCAAGGTGGGATCATCCGACCGGATACCATCCCATGCAAAGAAGAAGGCAAAACAGAGGACATCGCGGGATCGTAGATAACTTCTGATCCTTGTCGGTGCGCCTGGGTGCTGGAGCACCCGGCAGGTACCATTACAACAAGTGCACCAACTTTAACACCTACAATTAGTGGGCCATGCGGTCACACTCTGTGGTTTGGGTTTGGGCATTGTGGGACATTTCGGGACATTGAGGGTCTGGGATTCTCAGGACACGGTGTGGGTTATATGGTGGTGGGATACAGCTCTGCGAGGTTCAGGGGTACAGTACCGACACACTTTATTGCAGTGTGGTCGGTACCGCAAGCCGGGAGATTTCCCGGCTTGCTAGTGGCCGCCCCTCGGCGTGCCGCGCGTCATAGACGCGCGGTCACGCGTCTTCGGGAGCCTGCGCCCCCTGCACGCGCGTACAGGGCTCCCCGAGGGAGCCCTGGTGTCCCGCGATCTGCGGGATGGCGGCAGGGGGTTCCGGGGGACCCGGCGGACCCGGCAGCGGTAGGGAGAGCGCCCCGATCGGAGGGCGCTCTTCCGCTGCTTCGGCGCGCGCCCGTCACACTCGGGCGCGCGCCAGGCTACTGCTGCGGCCAAGAACGGGCAAATGCTCGAATAAACTTGGCCGCAGCAGTAGTTGTACCTTTAGTTGGTAAAGTATAAGATATTAGAGATTAAGATATATGTGTGCCAGTAAAGGCTGTTCTATTATACTTCGTGTGTGTTATTGTTTGTGTCCTGTGAGTGGCTCCTCCCACTACTTTGGTATCCCTCTCAAGTGGAGGCGCTGCACCAAAGTTATAAGTATATTGCCCCAGGCTCCCCGTGGCGGAGGCTTAGGCCCCTGCGAGCCAACAGGTATAAGGGCAGCACAGTAGCCATCTTGTTTAAAGGGAAACAGGGCTACATCTACAGTACAAGAGTAGATATTGTGAAGTGAAAATACTAATCCCAAACTGTGCTAGCTTCTTACCGACCTAATGTGGTTAATACCTTATATTCAGTCTCAGCATCAAGTTGAATGCAATTTTTTTGGAAAGACTCCTCACAATGCCACTGAACGAGCTTGTCGCACTCCCTGCATCAAAACTAGTAATGGCAGAATAACCCAACACACATTTCGTCCTATCCGGACTTCTTGTGGGTTCAGATCAGATGGGGATAATACTAAAGAGAGTAGTTTGCTTGAAAATAAAATAAATATTTTAATAGGTTTTTTAAAACATGCTGTTTCTGCACTTTTTTCTTCATCATCATAATCGAGATCCAAATGGGCTTTCTATCAAAGGCATAGAATGAATACCATGAGACCTGAGAGGGTTGACAGCCTTCTTAAATGTATGCAAAAAGAGATTGTTGTAATTTTTAAATTTAAAACTCTCTTGCCACAAGGTGTGAATGAGGACATAGATTTGATGCATTCATTGAAGATTAAGTATAATTGAGGTCGTTTTAATCATGTTTTTTTTAAATATCTCCATATTTTATATTTTAATTTTTATTTTGAATACACTATTTTTATGTATATTGTAACAGGGACTTATCCCTGTTAAAGAAACTTACCTCTGATCCAGCAGTATGCTGGTTAATTGCTGGTGTGCAATCAACCAACTCCAGCTGCCTAATCACAGCTCTGTGAAATAGTGTCATGGGAGACACAGGAAGAAGTTTTCGTTAGTCTTACAATTGGGGGCTGAACCAAGGAAGAACAGATATATTGAGCTGCAGAGAGACTGTAGGCTGACAGCAAGACAAAGGGACCAGACCTCTACACCTGGACAGACATAGCCTTTGCACACTAGGGTGCTGACCCAGGAGAGCAGAGAGGCCATCCCCTACAACTGCAAGAATTAGATAAGACTTTCTTATGGGACTGGAGTATATCTGTATATATGTATATATTTTTGGGGCTGGTAATTAGCTTAGCTAACTACCCAGTTAGAGAGGGCTGTACTTCAAGTGTAGATATTCTCCAAAGTGGAGTAGGTTTTCTTTTGATTATTTTGAATGCTTTTGCTGTGTTAAAAGGGACAGGCGCAATAAAGCCTAATTTTAGTTTCACTTTAAATGGTCTCCATTGCGTTCCTCTCCACACGTCTCTTACATATATCATTTTTACTTTTTTCATTTTTATAATTTCATGATGTATTTTGTATATTAGGTACATTTCCATTTAGCCATACTTTTTAAATTCATTTTGTATTCACTATTCCTGGTAACATTCCCTCTTCTTCTATAGGAATTATTCCTGATAACATTCCCTCTCTTTGTGTAGGAATGCCTCCTGGTAATATTCCCTGTAATTGCATATCTGATCCTGGCCACTTATAGACTGTACTTGTCACTATTCATACAGTATGTGCTGGGGAACTGCCACTTCCTCACAGATACTTGACCTAGACTTTGAACTGCCACTTCCTCAAAGGGGTATTTACTACTGAAACAAGGGGGTCTGGTTGCCAAGTAGATCCTCTGACATCCTGGGGCCTTATATTCCTTGCACTCTGGGATTTTTCTGCATTCCCTTCTGTGGGGCAGCCAATGCATTGTTTGGCAAATGCTTGTTTTGAATTGATTGTTATTTTTTCTATTTGTTTTTATTGTTTGGATTCAATTGTTTAGAATTTGGATGGCTTGTTTTTAATACATTTTAGGATTGGTTAGCATTATAAATTAATTATTTGTTTTGTTGGCTACTGGTTTAAATTAATTCAATTAATTGTTTGCTTGTTTTAAATTAATTAATTGTTCTGTTGGTTAGTGCTTTTATTTATTAAATTGATTGGTTGGCTAGTGCTTTTATTTATTTAATTGGTTGTCTAGTGCTTTTATTTATGTATTTAATTGGTTGGATAGTGCTTTTAGTTTTTGAATTGGGTTATTTAGGTGCTTGTGTATATATTTTATTATTGTGTATTTTTGGCCTCCATGCTTTTTTATTAGTGTGATCATTGACTGCTATATTGGCTTATCATGCCCATATTATATAGGTGTGATGTACAGTATCACTATGCCAATCAATGGGTAGAGGGTGGGTATAGTGGTCCGAGGGTGGGTGGTTAGCCCTCCCGGGTGGGTAGCAGGGGAGGGTGGGTTAACCACTTAATAATTAGAGCAGTTAATAACCGCTAAGGTGATTAAGGGATTAGGACCATTAAATTGTATTTTTCTTGTATTTTTTCTGGCAACGGAGGACATGGACCTGATCCAGAGAATGCTGATGAGGACACCCTTCATGATAATCTATCACATGGTACAGAAACCAATGGGATTGTCTTCAATACCATTGGCTGTAATACCATGTGATATAGCCATGTGGTTTGAAGGATGTGATGTACTCCCTTGGAGATGACATCATATCCTCAACAACAAAAAAAGAAGGCGGACACATGATACAGCATCCAATCAGATTTGAGCTGTACTACCTGACCTGAAAATATGACGTCACAGGTCATATAAGACCTTGACATCTCATTTTAACTGAAGAAGCCGACAAGACAACATTGTGTTGTGGATTTACCATTGGGGTTTGGATTGACAGATGATGAAGATAGAAGATTAAAGAAAAGAAAGAAATTATGACATATGAAGATAGAAGAAGGTGATAGAAGATAAAAGAGAGAAGAATTTTGTTACCTGTTCTGGATCTTCAAGGTGGATGGCATTGGATTGACTTTGATGTCGCGGTACGAGAGCTTCCTGATACGCTGGTATTCAGAGGGCCAACGCTTCTAAAGGTTAGCAAAATATTGAATGTACTGTATGTTATTTTATTTTTACAAGTTTTTGGATTGTATTTCTTTCTTTTATTCTTTTTCATTGCCCAATGACTGATAATGTATTCATCTGTGCCCCTTTAGGGTACAGATAAATACAGTGATAGCCAATGCATTTTTTGGCAAATGCTTGTTTTCTATTGAGTGTTAGTTTTTCTATTTCTGTTTATTGTTTAAATATAATTGTTTGTAATTGTTATGGCTTGTTTTTATTTAATTATATATTTTGTTGGCTCCTGGTTTTAATTAATGTGTTGGCTAGTGGTTTTATTAATTAATTGATTTGTTGGCTATCGGTTAAAATGGATTAATTGTTTTGTTGGTTAGTGCTTTTATTTATTTAATTGGTTGGCTAGTGCTTGTATTGATTTAATTTGTTGGCTAGTGTTTTTATTTATTGAATGGTGGTGTTTAGGTGCTTATGTATATGTTTCATTATTGTGTATTTTTGACCAGGCTTTTTTATTAGGGTGACCATTGACTGCTATAATGGCTTATCATGCCAATATTATATGGGTATGATGTACCACTATACCAATCAATGGGTGCAAGGGTGGGTATAGTGGGCCTGGGTGGATGGTTAGGCCTCCAGGGTGGGTAGCGGGGGAGGGTAGGTTAACCCCATAATTACTATAGCGGTTATTATACACTAAGGTAATTAAGGGGTTAGGGGCCATTAGAAGTTTTTTGTAATGTATTCTTGGTGGCATCGGAGGACATAAGCTAGCAGTATACTGATGAGGACTCCCTTCATGATGGCAGGGGTAAGTAGGGGGTGCCGGCGTTCCTATGCATTTAAATGCCCTGTGTCACGTGACCGCGGGAATAAAATGCATAGGAGATACTGGCACCCCATAACGGGGCCTGATCTCGGGAAGCAGGGGCTCCCAGAAACTCAAATCAATGAGGTTCTGCTACGGAGACCCCTACTACAATACACGAGTATCACATTTTATATTCAAAATGGTTGATCTCTGGCGAGATTTGCGCAGGGACTCACCCTGCAGCAGAAAAAAAATCACAGGGTGAGCCCTTTTCAGAGAGGCGATCAGAACGTCGCCGGGTACTCGCCAATTTAACAAATGTTGCTATCACAGCTTTCTGGGCTTTCTGCATACTGTGATAGCAACGCTGTAAAAAATGGCAATTTAAACAGGATAGCGTTTTTTATTTTAACTTTGTTTAGTGCATAGGCCCCACACTATCTCCATATACAACAAATCTTATGTAACAGTGTTTCCCCCACCCGGTGGGAGATTTGGCCATTACTACATATGTGGTGCATCATACCTGCTGGTAAACAGGAGGGCTGAGTCGTCCACCGATAGTAGTGGGAACACAGGATCAGGTTTCTGGGGTACATTACCCACATATCTTTAGCAGTGCAGCGCCTCCATCTGCCGTAGGCTCCAGTGAACTGAAGATGATCTCCCACAGTAGAACCGATTACCTCTCCCCACAGTAAGATCACACACCAGGCCAGAGGTATAATAACAGGAACGGTTTATTGTCTCTCTCTCTGTGCAGCACAGAACACTGCAGGGTTCTGCCCAATATAGCAACTGTCAGCTACTTACTGAAGGATGGTACCTGGACCTTAACTACAGGCCAAGGCCACCCGCAGCAGTCGCAGATCTTCCCTGCCCCTCTATCAGGGATAGAGGTATGGTACACACTCACTCTCCCCTGAAGGGAAGAGTACCAGAGTAGGCTGAATAATCAGGCCTTGGCTGTGTGACCTGCGCCTCTCAAGTAGGTAGAGGCACTCCCGAATTTGGGGTGGCACTTCCCTTAAATATAGCCAGGAGGAGGGCACCAGCTCTGTCTCATGATTGGTCATACCGAGGCCTTCACTGTCACTCAAATGCAGTACCAAGGAAGGGGAAAACCCCATATAAACTACTGGCAACCTGATTGTACCAGGACTTACTGCCAGTACAGGGGCAGAATAGTAGCCATCAGGTGACCTGGCTATACTTAGAACACTGCAATGGAAAAAATAACACCATTACATTAATGAAAAACCTTTGCTTATACTTTGAATGATGTGCCATTTTACTTACTATTGCACCTAAACAAAATGATCTTACATACCCCAATACATTTCATGCAGTTGCAGTTTCCAATTGACTTTCTGTATATTGACAAGGAGCGGCTCAGTGAGTAAAGACACTGACTGACACAGTTGCCGGTGTCGTCTCCTTGTGACCTTGGGCAAGTCACTTTATCTCCCTGTGCTTCAGGCATCAAAAACATAGATTGTAAGCTCTATGGGGCAAGGACTGTGTCTGCAAAATGTCTCTGTAAAGCTCTACATAAAACTAGCAGCGCTATACAAGAACATGCTATTATAATTATTAATACAGGCATACCCCGCATTAACCTACGCAATGGGACCGGAGCATGTATGTAAAGCGAAAATGTACTTAAAGTGAAGCACTACCTTTTTCCCACTTATCGATGCATGTACTGTACTGCAATCGTCATATACGTGCATAACAGATGTAAATAACACATTTGTAACAGGCTCTATAGTCTCCCCGCTTGCGCACAGCTTCGGTACAGGTAGGGAGCTGGTATTGCTGTTCAGGACGTGCTGACAGGCGCATGCTTGAGCTGCCGTTTGCCTATTGAGCGAGATGTACTTACTCGCGAGTGTACTTAAAGTGAGTGTCCTTAAACCGGGGTATGCCTGTAATACACAATATACAGTACTTGTTCAAAATCTCTAGCTACTGTACATAACACGAGTTGAAAATATGTTAATTGTAACCTTGTGTCAACTGGCATCCAATTTGGGAAAAATAAACATTGCAAATACTATTCACTGTACATATAGCATCCTGTATACCAGTTTTGACTTAAAGCGAATTTGAGACTGAGGAACAAGAAAGGCTTCATGTCAGCTAAACTTATTCTAATAGTAATAGAATAATTCCCAGATTCATGTAGAGGGATTTAACTCAACATACAGCATAACTGTGCAGACCATGTGTGAGTCCATGCACATCAGTGTATTCAGCATATATCTATATTTAATAATACAAGACATTTTTTTTTCGTATCCCTCTTCATTTGAGTACTTTCTCTTCTTGATTGTCCTCATTATGCATATGTACCCGAGGTTATTAGTATTAGGTTTATATGAATCTTTGCCTTATAAGGCGTGTGCTGCACATATGTGAACTGGCTAATAATCAAATAAAATACATAATCAAGCAAATTATGTCATTTAAATAAAATAAAAATGATCTGTATAATGATTCTCTGGATGCATTTAATACATAAAATATAATGCTACATTGCAACCATGACAGAAAATAGCCAAGAATATAACAATAAAAAAAGGTTAAAAAGATCTTTACCTTGATTGTCAAATAGCGAATACAGAGAAAATCAATAGATGATTATAAAATAGTTTTCCTTATCTTCACGTACTCATGTTATCAGTGGAAATCATACTATCTGAAGACATGCAACCTTCACAAGGTTAGCGTGGATTTGCTCTATATGTACCTGTGTCTGCTTTGTGTTAAAAAAGCACAAAAACACCTTTTAATTCGGCCATTGTAGGAGACTGGAAGCAGTAATTAAGGCTAAAAGATGTAGGATGGAGGCTTTATTAAAGGATGTACTGAAGATGGGAACTTGATGTTAGAATTAGATTATGATTAGAGTTGTTAATGCAGCTGTGCCACTCTTGAGTGACAGAGCAGCAGATGAACTGAACAGGCAATTATAACTACAGGAGTCTCTCTAATCTTTACAATCCCAACCTCACAGTCATATTCATTTAAATTAATTTTTATCAAGACTGCAAATTTACAGCTTCACCAGATTGGAAATTTGTTTATTATCCACAGGAAATATTTTTTGGGGGGAAGTAAATAGCACTGAAAGCCATGGTGTGTGTCTTGTCTTTTTAACTTGTAGCATTAATATCGTGAGATTAATCTGAAGGCTGATGCCTTTATGAAAACTGATTGATTCCTGGCAGCTTGCCGTTATTATGATTATCTGCAGGAAGGTCGAAGGGAAGGCATGTAAAAGTCACAACTGATTCATGATTATCCTCTGTTGAGTAAAGGATAAAAACAAGAGTTGTGGTGTTTGGTATTAAGTGAGGATTCAGTTTGCATTACTAGAAGTGGAATTTAAAGAAGTTTTTTTTAAAATAAGTTTGGACCTAGTTATTTAAAGATGTCTGTTCTGTAGAGATAGCAATAGTTCATTACTAATGCATACTGAACAACTATTTTAAGGTGGTCTGTGCTGCCCGAAGATTAATTTACCATTACGTCTTTCCGTGCAATGCTAATATAAATAGGGCAAGACCTAAATTCGCATTATTTATTGATAGACTAGCTATTAAAGTGAAAAATAAAATACAGTGCTGCAAAACTAGCCAAAAAAAAAGAAGATGCTTCAGCAAACGTGTGTTCTTATTTTTTCAGGATTTAATTCCTGAATGGATTATTTCTATCCATTAAAAATATTATTTTTTCAAGTAGTTAGAGCGCAATAGTGTGGGGCCATACAGTACTACAGTATGTAACCTATTGAGAGCAAAAACATCACTGTGTAACCTCTATACAGCACTTTGTAATCTCATTAGAGAAAAAAAATCTATGAGTAGCCTTGATGTCCAGGTACTGTATTATTAATTGCATCTTGTGCCCTACTATGAAAATTGAAAACCTTTATTTAGAGGGATTTGGCCTTGCAGATGAGTTCCCTTAGAGAGTCTGTAAAAATGTTTTAGCGCAATAGCTGGGTTTTTTTATATGTTGATTTGAAGGAGTGTCAGGATTCTAAGAACATTGTATTTTTCCACTGGGAACAAAATGAAAATGATTCACAAGCTTTCTGATGGCATGATGACAATCAGTTGGAGTGATGATACGCTTGTTAGCTGTGTTTAGCAGTATGGCACCTTGTGATAGATTACTACTTCGAGCAATATAAGCTATGAGAAGGAAGCATTCAAGCAATTTTAGAATTCATTGCTTAACAGTGGCACTTCAGAGCGTGCAGCTATGCTCCACCCTACGCGCGTTTCGTGACCTCTGACATCACTTCCTCAGGGGTAATGGAGCATTGGTGTTGTAGGGTGCTATTTAAGCACAGCTAATTGGCCCTAGACTTGCCCTAATAGGATGATTACTCCCAGAGGGAGGAGCATAGCTGCACGCATTTCTACGTGCCAATACCAGCTGAGGAGGTTGCTGTTGGAAGTGACGACATCTGAGGTGGACCTGGCGCTCTGACTTGCGGCCGCGAGGAGGAGATACACGCAGGATCCAGCCTCCGCACACACCACGGTCCAGCCCCTCATGCTTGCGGACGGCACATTGTAAATCGTGCAGACAGACCATATAGCATGTGAGTGCATTATATGTTGGTCTTTTTATTTGTTTTATTAAATTGTACTGTACCACACTATTGGGCCTTTTATCTTTTGTGTATCACTGGGCGGATCGGCACCTGTGGAGCGGGAGCAACACCAGTGGGGAACCCGGTGACAGATACCAACAGCCGGTTTAAAGATACCTTTTAAGGCCTACGTTTACCCATCTAGATATCAAGAAACATCTAAAGAAAACCAGGAAGTCAATTTGTGGACAATTTCCCAACAGTTCTCTAACAACAGGACTGATTTATCAGGTGTATGCACTTGATAGTGCGCCAAGGACTTTGCTCTCTTTACCAAACATTCTGTTTATAGCTATATGGATTAGCTTGTTTATAGTCCTGGGCAGCCCAACCCCATACTCCTCCTTAATCTGATGGTGTGGGGTCTATATCATTTTATAGTATATATATTGTATAGTATTTATTCACAATACGTTTATCACATTATTGTCACAATATATTGTTTGTTGCACTTGTTGTATATACCAATTCACTATACACACAATTCACAATAGGTTGAGCGCTTGGTTGTAGTTTAGTTTCTCTTTCTCACTTGAATTGTAGCCTAGTTTAAATAATAGATGCATTTGTTTGCAAACAAATCAATGTGTAATTTTATTTTCTAAAGTATTTTATTTATTTAATTTGCCGATTTATTTATCCATTTCCCTTCACCTCCTTGTCTTCCCTTCAAAAACATTTCCATTCTGATTTATCCACCATTGGTTGAATTTATATATACAGTACAGGTTAACATTTGCTATAATTAACTAATTGGTAGATACATTTCAAAGTTTTATTTTTTATACCATTTCCATTGACTTTACATACTGTTTACATTGTTACAAATCAATTACATTTAAATGACTAGAAAAAGAACTGATGAAAAAATTGCAATATTGATTTTTACTCAGTCAATTTTAGCTTCTTGGATCGTGTAAAACTGTTTTTTTTATTTTATCTTGTACAGTATTAAACACTTATGTTTTTTTTACTGGAGTTTGCTGTGGTGATATGAATACCCTATAAAGGGCTTCATGTGGGAAATGATAAAAAAAAAAAACACACAATATCTAAAGCATTTTTTCTCCAAAATTAAATTTCCTGTGAAACGTTTCACCAAGCCTCAAAGGAACAGTAAAAAGAGAATAAAATGGAGCACAGCAGAAATCAAAGAGGACTGGTGGCAGGATCAAAGGTCAAAAAAATAAAGATTTATTAGCACATAATGCCGTGGAGAAACTGAGGCAACACTCTGATGCGTTTCCCGCCGTGGCTGGCGCTTTATCAAATAGTGCTCTCCTCAGGTAAGGTGCAACCCTATATAGGAGGGAAGCCCCGGCGGAAGCACCGCAATCAGTGTCCCACCAGGCACCCTGACCGCCGACACAAGAAACAAAGTATCACATAAAAGCTGGCCGCCCCTCCACTGGAGCATCCCAACCACACAAGACATAACAGTGAGCATTACTAATCATATAATAACAATACACAAAATTAAAACAAATGTACAACAATAATAAAAAACAACGGAGAATTCTAAAACATGGAAACAGGGGGACCTTTGTTGTATATGTTAAATGGAAAATCTAAACAAAAGCAGACTATATAAGATAAAATATGCAATATTCAAACTAGGCAAATATAAATGCTAATTCAATAATAGATAAGTATGGTAACATATATTTAGTTGAAATTCTACAGAATTAATAACATGATCCTGAGTAATCTGAATATTGACATAGAAATATATCTATCTGGTTTATGGAGAAAAACTACCATACCAGGAAAACTATATTGTACTTAGAATTGTAACAGTATAGTAGCAGCCACACACCAGCAACGTAGTTACAATGATAAAACATGTTGATAACAATCTTCAATATCAAGTTCCTGATTAAAAAAAAAGTGACTGAAGACTCCATAAACATTAAGGTAGACACAACATGAATGACCTAAAATCAATTAGTAATTCAAATAACTAAATATGAACAAGCCGGTTTGTCAAAACATCCGTGTGATTAAATAACTATTATAAGTGTATTGATTAATTACATGTATTCTTAATTTATAATAAAGCACTTGTATAATGCCATACATTTAAGATGTACAGTAGATAGAACATAGGAAAGAATCCCATAAAGATCGATGGAAATGGTATAAAATTTACAAAACCACGATTGCATGAAAAAAGTTTATCCAAATTAACACTATGAATACCAAGATAATGCACACAGTATCACATAGAAAATGAATAAAGGGAGAGGACCATCAGACCCCAAAATGAAAAACATGTACAGTAGAACAATTCATAAAAAAAATAAAAAATCCCATTCAGCATTAATTCCCATAGTAGATAGTGTATTTAAAGCATGTATCCAATACATCTCTCTTCTGTTGAGGAGATTAAGCCTATCACCTCCCCTTATTGGGGTTGGTACATGTTCGATAACCACAAATTTAAATTGTGAGATATCACCTGAATGACAATTATTGAAATGTTTGGATACTGGAAGAATAGCATTTTTATTTCTAATTGATCTGACATGTTCCATCATTCTAATTTTTAGGGGTCTGATGGTCCTCCCTACATACAGTATAACCCTTTCCACAACAACATGTAAGATAATACACAACATAGGTTGTATTACAGTTTATAAAGGTTTGAATCCTGTGGTAATGATTATCATTTTTGAAATACACTTTTGTTGTTGGTACCACAAGATTGCACGTAGTGCAATTGCCACATCTAAAAAACCCACATGGTTTCAGAAATCCTGTGCTCTATCTGAATTAGACCGAAAAAGGATCGGGGACAGATGGTGGGCTAAAGATTTAGCCTTCCTAAAGGCAAAGTTAGGACCTTTCTCAACTATGTGTTTAATGTCTCTATCAGGGTTTAATACCTTCCAATGTTTGAAAAAAATAGAATGAATTTGACTTGCCTGCCTGCTGTGTTTGGTAATAAATAAAGGTGCCTGCCTATTGTACCCAGATCTTAAGTCTTTTTTTTGTTTATATTTTTGATTATTTCTTTTTAACAAATCCTGTCGATCAATAGATTTTGCATATAAATATGCATTGTTAATATCAGTATAATTATAACCCCTTAAAGCAAATCTTTGAGACAGGTCAACTGATTGTGTTTCAAACGATTCTTCATTTGAGCACAGTCTTCGTAAACGAAGAAACTGGCCTTTTGGAATCCCTCTTTTTAAAAAGGGCGGATGGTTGCTATCTGCTTGAAGAAAAGTATTTCTATAATTTTCTTCCTCTAAATAGTTGTCTGTATATTAATATTAACATCAATATAGAGAACTATGTCAAGAAAATATATATGATTAATGTTTTCCCCAAATGTGAATGTGAGATTAGGATTATTAGTATTTAAAGTGTCAATAAAAGAAATGAGTGTGGTTAAATCCCCATCCCAAATAAAAATCAAATCATCAATGTAACGTCTGTAGAAGATAATGTGGTCCCTGAAAGAATTAGAATCCGAAAATAAAGTGGATTCCAACATCCCCATAAATAAGTTTGCATATGACGTTGCAAATGAAGTCCCCATTACCATGCCTCTACATTGTAAGTACAATTGTGAAGGGAAGCCAGGAGAAGCGGTGCACCGGGGAAAAAGATGTAACCAAACGCAACTCTAAAGAAAAACGGCTAATTTATTGAAAAGACGAACAAGTTCACATAGCCATGTAACCTCTGACGCGTTTCATCCCATTAGAGACTTTGTCAAAGTCCCTGTATTCACTGGTGAAAGTCAGTGAGATACTAAATGGGAGAGAGGAAGAGAGTGAAGTGAGGTGAATATAATATATGTCACTCAATGCTCTCGCACAGTGTTTCCCCTTCATGGATGTGCTGTGGCTTTTTCTGGTGGAGCTATCAGCCCACTGGGTGCAAAAACGAAATAGTATAGAAATGAAACCCTACTGGAACTGAATTGACTGTGCTGTTGTCATTGTCTTCCAAGTAAGGGGAGCGCAGAGTTTCACAATGATGGTATATAATTGGATAGGAAAATATAATATAGTGTAAATGTGCAGACATTTGCATGTTTTCAATTGAGCACAAATTATTTAAAGCTACTGTAATAAAAATAAAGAAGTAAATGTGCTGATCAGAGACTGATCTGCAAATACTGTATCTATGCCTGCGAAGAAACACCATATTCACACCAAAAACAAATAATGTGCATATCCCTAATTATTAGCCCTTTTTAGTTTTGTGCCCGGGGAACTTTTTAACTTTTTTCATTTTTTGAAAATGGAGGATGTTACTGATGATTCTCAAGGAGATACTACAGATACAACCTATGTTAATACATGTGATGATAATTCTAAGCGGAAGAGACATGCTCAGTTTTTGGCGACAGTAGAGACATCATTTGTGACGAACCCTCTGATTTAATTTCCTATTTTGTAAAATTGGAAAAATTGCTCTCACAAAATATAAGATACTGGTGGGACTTAACAACATTGGACATTTATACCAAGGTTCAAAGAATACCAAGGGGGTTACGTCTTAATAAAGCACCTACATTTGGTTTCCTAGGCTTTACTGCCAGGAGGAGGACAGAATAATAGCCCCAAAACTATAAACACTATAACCTATAAACTATAAAAAAAATATACACAAAGAGAGAGAGTGAAAGTCAGTGAGATATGTATATGTATATATATATATATATATATATATATATATATATATATATATATATATATATATATATATATATATATAGAACAAAACACAAAACAAACAAGAATGAAGTAGCGCCTCTATTATATCCTGACTAAAGTTAATACATTGAAGAACCAGTAAAGCTAATCATAAATGCGTTTAGTGGGGCGGCAAGGTATTAGCTAATACACAATGATAAAGACTAAGTGAAAAATACAATAAATTAATTCAATATGGTTTTATCAACACTATAAAAATATTGAAATTATAAAAAATGCATATATGTTATACTATGAGTTTAATAAAAATATATTAAAAAATATTGTTAACGAATATAAAAAATGTTTAAAAAGTGAAGAAAAAAACCCTTGAAAAAACAAAGTCCTGTTCCAATGGTAATAGCAGTCATATGTAGAAGCACATGCACACCGCTGGTAGGTGCTGGAGGGGGATACTTATCTGCCGGTGCGCTGTATCCAGGAAGGTCCAGACATCCCAGAGGTACTTGAGCAAAGGAATGGAAGCAGGCACACGGTCTTTCTAAAGGTGCAGTTTATTGTGCCACCAAAGGTCCAACGTTTCGGCAAATAAATTGCCTTTATCAAGGAGGGGGCAAGCAACACGGTCCTCACAGTCCGGCTCGAGGCAATGGCGTCGTCACGTGACCCTCCTTCGTGTAGCCGGAAACGGAAACGGAATGACTCCCACTCAGTGTTCGACAAGAGAAGTCCCTCTGGAAACCAATGCTTTGGAAATCCTCTGTATTGATGTCGGGGCCATGTGAGACACACAGGAGCTTATTTCTCACGTCTAATAGCGGCAACGTTCATAGGCAAATGGCGGCAGCAATCTAACCACGCCCTACGCGTTTTGTCAAAGCATTGGTTTCCGGAGGGACTTCTCTTGTCGAACACTGACTGGGAGTCGTTCTGTTTCCGTTTCCGGCTACACGAAGGAGGGTCACGTGACGACGCCATTGCCTCGAGCCGGACTGTGAGGACCGTGTTGCTGGCACATGAGAGCCAATCTCATACATGCTTTTTATTGCTGTACCTTTTTGAGTGGGCATTTATTCAATTTTATGTTCCTTGAATACAATTTTTATTATGTTAATGCACTAGGTGTGCGCCTGTTTTTTCTTTCTTTTTTTACACACACACATATATATATATATATATATATATATATATATATATATATATATATATATATATATATAGCCCTGGGTAGTTTTGGAAATATTATTCTGTCCTCCTCCTGGCAGTAAAGCCTAGTAAGGGTAGGTTGCCAGGAGTAATCATG
This sequence comes from Ascaphus truei, assembly GCF_040206685.1. Taxonomy (NCBI): domain Eukaryota; kingdom Metazoa; phylum Chordata; class Amphibia; order Anura; family Ascaphidae; genus Ascaphus; species Ascaphus truei. Next base: position 434,609,929 of record NC_134484.1, on the reverse strand, counting down.
GGTTTTCCCCATACATGCAGCTCAGTGAGTCAGAGAAGGTGGGCAATCAGGCCTGCTGTCCAATCAGTGACAGAGGGCTGGTTCTCACTGGAACTGTTTTAGTGAGTTGCACTTCCTGATTTAGATAGTTTGCCTTTACCGTGAGAGGGGCAAGGTTTACCCAACTAAGCTGTCAGGGCTCTGGCAGGCTTGAGCCCCTCCCTCCGGGGAGCGGTGAGGGAAGCCTATACCTCCGATCCCACAAGAGGATACGGGAAGAGCAAGGACCACTCTCGGTGCCCCTTGGCTGGGAGTGGGTCCAGGGACATCCTGTGGGTGAATACCCTCTAACTGTTATCACCTGTGGCTGCTGAAGAAGGAACCCAAATAAAGCATCCTGAGTTTTTATAATTCCTCCTGCCTAAGAGTGAAGTCTATTGGGAGGAGTAGGACGTTATTCTTCTGCAGAGACTTCACCCCATACAGCTGGGGGCTGCATGAGATGGAGGCGCTGCACCTGTGAGTAGAATCCGGGAAAGACCCCAGAAGTCGGTCCTGTTCTTCCCCTATACCATTATGGGGGAGACCCAGGGCCCCCTGATACCAGCAGGTATGCACCACACTAAGCCATGTAACCAGAGTAGCATTTCCCCTAGGAGACCCTATGTGAGATTGGGTGGGGGAAACAGGTGATACATATACACACACAAAAGACAGAGAACCCCAATTTCAAATCCAACATGACAATTTATGCTGTTTAATACTTTTTCTGTTCTTTTCTCATTAGTGAGGATCACTTACAGTAGTTACATTCTTTGGAGAAAGTATTGCAAGCTTGCAGACCCCATCAAGGTGTGACCTCTTTTTCTGCAAGTCCTAACACTATCTCTTCAAATATTCTCATTACCTCTCTTATTTGAGGAAGAAGTCTTAACAGATTGATCATTCACAGCTGCATCTCAGGACTTGCTATTTAAAGGTGTACACTGGCGACACACTTTATTCGAGCTCGGCTAGTCCCACGAATTCGGGTATACCCGGGTGTATTGAGGTTTGTGACTGTTTTCTGCCCGAGTGCATTGGGTTATTTTCCAGGCAGGGATTGAAGCATTTTATTCCCGCTGGCTGCAATACTGCACAGTATATATATATATATATATATATATATATATACTGCATTACAATTCATGAATTTATGCCATCTGGTAGACACGCGAAGCATTGCAGCCTATTAAATCCTAATCATTATCATTTAACAGATCAGCCGCCCGTCAGCCAGGCATGAACCCAGGCTGGGAAGGCAAACGCAACGGGGCTTGTCAGAGGTGAGGAGCGGCGCATTCCAGGTATCTGCCAGGTACATACTGGGTATTTGCTCGAATAAAGTGTGTCGGTGCAGTATGTACAGTGGCGGCCGCTTTCATTCTTCTGCGGCCGCCACGCAATGTGCGGGCAGACGCGGCTAATTTTTTTTCCGATGCGTGCCGCGCGTCACTGGTGCGCCGGTTACGCGTGCCAGGGTGCATGCGCGTGTGCCAGGAACCCGGAGAAGGGGTGGCGGGGTTGAAGGGGTGGCGGGGTAAGGGGGGATGCGTTTGTGCGCCCCCGGAACCCGGAGAAGCAGAGGCGGAGCAGCCAGGGGGTCACGAGGGGAGGGGAAGATGCGGGGAAGATGCAGATGGCACGTGGCCAAGTTCAGCGCCAGCCGAAAGAAACCACGGGAAGACACGGGTAAGTCTTAGAATGAAGCTGGCCGCAGCATGTATGTATGTCTTTATTTATATAGTGCCATTAATGTACATAGCGCTTCACAGCAGTGCTTCAGACATAAAAGTAACATTTAGGAAAAGGAGTCCCTGCTCTGAAGAGCTTGCAATCTAATTAATTAAAGGTGGGCAGGGCAAGCTTGGAAATGGGGAGGAGGAGTCAAAGATCTCAAAAAAAATGTTGTGGTCTGAAAGCTTACAATAAAGGAACAGAAATGTTTTTAACTGTATGATTTGTCCTGCTGGATGTCACACTGGGGTTCTCTGTCTTTTGTTTATTGTATTGTATTGTATGTCTTTATTTATATAGCGCCATTAATGTAAATAGCGCTTCACAGTAGTAATACAACAGATAATATAAATAACAGATCATGGGAATAAGTGCTTTAGACATAAACATAATATTAAGGAAGAGGAGTCCCTGCCACGAGGAGCTTACAATCTAATTGGTAGGTAGAGAGAACGTACAGAGACAGTAGGAGGGAGTTCTGGTAAGTGCGTCTGCAGGGGGCCAAGCTTTATGTATCATGTGTTCAGAATGTTCACAGTGCTATTCATATGCTTCTTTAAGCAAGTGTGTCTTAAGGTGGGTCTTAAAGGTGGATAGAGAAGGTGCTAGTCGGGTACTGAGGGGAAGGGCATTCCAGAGGTGTGGGGCAGTCAGTGAAAAAGGTTTAAGGCAGGAGAGGGCTTTAGATAAAAAGGGGGTAGAAAGAAGACATCCTTGAGCAGAACGCAAGAGTCGGGATGGTGCATAGCGAGAAATTAGGGCTGAAATGTAAGGAGGGGCAGAAGAGTGTAAAGCTTTAAAAGTGAGGAGAAGAATGGAGTGTGAGATGCGGGATTTGATCGGAAGCCAGGAGAGGGATTTCAGGAGGGGAGATGCTGAGACAGATCTAGGAAAGAGTAGAGTGATTCTGGCAGCAGCGTTAAGGATAGATTGTACACTGGCGACACACTTTATTCGAGCTCGGCTAGTCCCACGAATTCGGGTATACCCGGGTGTATTGAGGTTTGTGACTGTTTTCTGCCCGAGTGCATTGCGTTATTTTCCAGGCAGGGATTGAAGCATTTTATTCCCGCTGGCTGCAATACTGCACAGTATATATATATACTGCATTACAATTCATGAATTTATGCCATCTGGTAGACACGCGAAGCATTGCAGCCTATTAAATCCTAATCATTATCATTTAACAGATCAGCCGCCCGTCAGCCAGGCATGAACCCAGGCTGGGAAGGCAAATGCAACGGGGCTTGTCAGAGGTGAGGAGCGGCGCATTCCAGGTATCTGCCAGGTACATACTGGGTATTTGCTCGAATAAAGTGTGTCGGTGCAGTAGGGGAGACAGGTGATAGGCAGGAAGGCCGGACAGCAGGAGGTTACAGTAATCAAGACGGGAGAGATTGAGGGCCTGAGTCAGAGTTTTAGCAGTCGAGCAACAGAGCAAAGGGCGTATCTTTGTTATATTGCGGAGGAAAAAGCGACAAGTTTTAGAAATGTTTTGAATGAGAGGGGCGAATGTGAGAGAGGAGTCGAGTGTGACCCCTAGGCAGCGTGCTTGGGCTACTGGGTGAATGATGGTAGTTCCAACAGTAATGTGGAAGGAGGTAGTAGGGCCAGGTTTGGGAGGAAGTATGAGGAGCTCTGTTTTAGCCATGTTGAGTTTAAGGCGATGGAGGGCCATCCAGGATGATATAGCAGAGAGACATTCAGAAACTTTGGTCTGTATAGCAGGTGTAAGGTTGGGTGTTGAAAAGTATATTTGTGTGTCGTCAGCATAGAGGTGATATTTAAACCCAAAAGATGTTATTAGGTCACCTAGAGAGAGTGTGTACAGAGAAAAGAGAAGAGGTCCTAGGACAGAGCCCTAGGGTACCCCCACAGAGAGATCAATAGAGGAGGAGGTGTTAGCAGAAGAGACACTGAAAGTACGATGGGAGAGGTAGGATGAGATCCAGGATAGAGCTTTGTTCCGAATACCAAGAGTATGGAGAATGTGGAGGAGAAGAGGGTGGTCCACGGTGTCAAATGCTGCAGAGAGGTTGAGTAATATTAGCAGAGTGTAATGACCTCTGTCTTTGGCAGCATGGAGGTCGTCAGTTATTTTAGTGAGGGCTGTTTCCGTGGAGTGAGCAGTGCGGAAGCCAGATTGAAGAGGGTCTAGGAGAGAATAGGTGTTGAGAAAATGGAGCAAGCGAGAGAATACAAGACGTTCAAGGAGTTTAGAGGCAAAAGGCAGGAGGGAGACAGGTCGATAGTTAGAAAGACAGGTAGGGTCAAGCTTGCTGTTTTTGAGTAATGGTATGACTGTTGCATGTTTGAAGGAGGATGGAAAGGTTCCAGAGCAGAGGGAGGAGTTAAAAATGTGTGTGAGCATAGAGATTATGGTAGGAGCAAGAGGTTTTAGGAGATGGGAGGGAATGGGGTCAAGAGGGCAAGTGGTAGAGGGAGAAGAGGCGATCAACAGCGACACATCCTCCTCTGAGACAGTGGAAAAAGAGTCAAGGAAGGCAGGAGGAAAGTTAGGAAGAGGTGTTGGATGGGAAGAAGAAACAGAGGGGATGTTCTGACGTATGGATTCCACCTTTTCCTTAAAATAGTCAGCAAAGTCCTGAGCGGAGATGGAGAAAGGAGAGGCAGCTGAGGGTGGTTTGAGTAGAGTATCAAAGATAGAGAACAGTCGGCGTGGGTTAGACTTGTGCATGTTGATTAGTGCAGAAAAGTAGGCTTGTTTAGCTTGCGAGAGGGCAGAGTTGAAACAGGATAGCATAAATTTGTAGTGAAGGAAGTCTGCGAGAGTGTGAGATTTCCTCCAGAGGCATTCAGAGGAACGAGTGGAGGAATGCAGCATGCGCGTGTGGGAATTTAGCCAGGGTCTAGGGTTAGAACGGCGAGTGCGGCAGAGAGAAAGTGGGGCATGTAGATCAAGAGAGGAGGACAAGACAGAGATGTAGTTCCTGACCAGGTTGTCGGGGTCTGTAGCAGAGCTGAGAGAGGAGAGGGAGGAGCGTAAAGTGGACTCAAAGTCAGGTAAGTGAATAGAGCGCAGGTTTCTGCAGAACCGGGGGGTAGATGGAGGTGGAGAAGGGGAGAAGCAAGATAGAGAGAATGAGATGAGATGATGGTCAGAGAGAGGAAAAGGGGAAATGGAGAAATCGGAGAGAGAGAAGTTCTTAGTGAAAACCAGGTCTAAGTAGTGGCCATCCTTGTGGGTGCTTGCTGCAGTCCAATGTTGAAGGTCAAAAGAAGAGGTTAGAGAAAGAAAGCGGGAAGCCCAAGGGAGAGAGGGGTCATCAATGTGGCAATTGAAGTCCCCAAGGAGAAGAACAGGGGAGTCTGAGGAGAGGAAGAAAGAGAGCCAGGATTCAAAGTGAGAGAGAAAGGCAGAAGGGGGATGAGTAGAGGTAGGTTGGCTATAGATGAACAGGGAGAGGAGAGAAAATCTGGACAGTGTGAGCCTCAAAGGAGGGAAAAGCAAGAGAGGGAGGAATAGGAAGGGTTCGGTAATGACAGAGAGAGGAGAGCAGGAGCCCCACGCCTCCACCCCTGCCATCAGTGTGCGGAGTGTGGGAGAAGGAAAGGCCACCATAGGAGAGGGCAGCTTCTAGAGCAGAGTCAGACTGAGTGAGCCAGGTCTCAGTTATAGCAAAGAGAAGCAGGGAGTGAGAGAGAAAGAAGTCATTCACAGAGAGGAACTTGTTATAAAGGGAGCGAGCATTCCAAAGAGCACAGGAGAAAGGGAGAGAGGAGGGAGGGTGGCAGGGGATGGGTATGAGTTTGGAGGGGTTGACACCAGAAGGAGTAGAGGTTGCAATTGACAGACGAGGACGAGCGCATGTAGGAATAAGACAGGGACCAGGATTGGGAGAGATATCCCCAGAAGCAAGGAGGAGAAGCATGGACAGAAAGAGGATGTGTGAGGATGATTTGTAGGGGTGTTTTTTAGTGCAGGGGATATAGCTGTGTGGTGTCAGAAGACGCAGGTAAGAAAGGAGTTCATGTGAAAAGAGAAGTGGTGAAGGAAGGAGAGATGGAGATATATGAATAGAGTTAGAGACATACTGAGGCTGGTAAAAAGAAGTGCATAATTTGAGAAGAAGTGAAGTCACAGCAAATATAAATGGTAAAGGCAGCATCACAGCAGTAATGATGCAGTCTGGTATAGATGATATCCTCCTTTCCAGCGTAGTTCAAATGCAGGAATCAGGGCCAGATGGGGTGTCCACTTCTTCCTCACTTCTTTTGAACTTCAGTTGTTCTGTAGTCATGCCCCTTATAATGGGCCACTTGGATATGGGCTGCAGGCAGACTAGCTGTTCTGACTGGGTTTATATAGGCCTAAAAAGTCACCTGACAGTGTGGGTCTGTCTGCTTAATTAGCACATCTGAGGCACATTAAAACAAATGGTTTTCTACACAGGGTGTTCCCTGCCTAGGTGGCAACACTTAATTTGATTAGGGGTAGACAGAAAAAAGCATTCAAATATGGTTTTTTACCTAGCATTGGATCACTTGCATATACTATATAATACACACAGCAAAGGCTTCAATGAGGTTTTAGAGATGGTTTTTACCTAGCATTGGATCACTTGCATATACTATATAATACACACAGCAAAGGCTTCAATGAGGTTTTAGAGATGGTTTTTACCTGAGGAGAGAAGAAGGATAAGATCCATTAGGGTAAGAGTTCCTTCCTTTTAAACTTCAGTTGTTCAGTAGACATGCCACTTATAATGGGCCACTTGGATTTGGGCTGTTTATACATTGTCACATACCCAGTGGCACTCCTTTTGTCACAAGAATGTATGGTGAGGTGGGTCTGTGTGTGTTCTGTGTGTGTGCTTCTCTGTACAAATGTAGCATGACTTACTGTTATCGATACCAAGGCAAGAAGCGATATTCCACCCACGGAACACATTGTTAACCGAGATGTGACCTCAGTCCAGCCAGGCAGTCAACTGAATTATTTGTGGTACTTATTTATTTAATTCAATTCAGTATAGGTATGGCAGATGGCGCACTGAATATCTTTGTATATGCCCACGCATGTACTGTACTGTCTACAGTGACACACACAGCATGGCAGAAGCAGCAGCACTCACACCCAGAACTCCATGAACATTTTTAGTTTGTGTTCAATTTGTTTAATGAAGCTAAGAAGTATTAAAAATTAATTTATTAAACACTAAGCAGTAAAAAGAAAAAAAATAACAATAAAACAACGACAATTAACAAGAAAACATTTTTATTGCACGTATGGCACACTGTACTGTATATCTTTGTCCATGCCCGCTCTGAATGGCACCAGATATTAACATGGGTTTCTACAGTATGCAATATACAAACTAATACTGTATGTCCTTTTAATCCCACTGAAACCACCCCACCCCCTGTGCTTATAACTGTCTAGAAGTTTTATGCCACAGCCAGAACGGCACACGGCACCGCAGCATGGGTGAGGGACGAATGCTCGTTGCACCCTCAGCACATGCAGCAGTAGTTACTGCACCTGCAGCATCCACAGCACCTTTATGGGCACCACCGGATATGGTATTAATTCACCACCATGCCCTGTTTATCCTAACACGTGTATATTCAAACAGTTAATGGCTTTCTATGTTGCCATCTTTGGCAGGTATGTAAATCTCCTCCATGGCCTTAGTGTCAGTGCCATTGGCAAGTTTTGGATTGGACTGGTGTCAGTTAAGTATGAGTGCATTCAAACAGTGTTTTTATAGGCAGAATTCGAAGTGTACTGGACTTTTTAAAGACCAACAATTGTTTGCTTTAACCCTTTTGCAGCTTGAGGCGCCCACAATTCATTGCAGAGCTGGCTTCACAGTGTTGTGGTGGGTCTTGTTGTGGGTGTTGTGGTTGCTGAGTGAGTGTGGGTGCTTGGTGGGTGAATGTGGGTATCAACTAGTGCAGAATTCATAATTTATGATTTATGTCATCATTTATGGGGGATTATTTGTGCTATGGTTGAAGTTTAACCATTTTGGTTCCCCTACAGTCATTCACGTTTTGTTTGGGTAACAAAAAAACAGCATCAGAAACTTGCTAAAATATAATCTTAATAGTCCAAGCCACTCCCCACAATGTCCCTGTGTAATAAGATGTCAGGCAGATGTCTATTTCACCCCACATGAATCAAAGAAGTTTTAAATATTAATTTATTAAACATTGATTAAAAATATAACAATAAAACAACAATTAACAACAAAATAACACATTTTACATCTGTAGCTTCAAAGTGCTCAGTGATCACTAGGTTATCAACACATTATCGGCACAGAACTTATCAAGCTCTGGTGATACCATTTCTTCCTTTACAATAGTGTGCGGGTACAGTAGATGCTTTCTGCAGATCTTTTCCTATAAATAACAAGGACAACAAAAAAATTAGATACAGCCAATGTTGTCAAATATAACCCTTCTCACCACTCATTCATTGTGCTTCTTAGCACAGAGACATATCTGTAACTTTATTCCAACAGAAACACACACGGTTAGAGCAGTGGGCAAAGCAAAATGTGGGATGTGTATATTATTTCTTGCACAAATGCAAAACAACATTATTTGGAACAAATTTGTGCTCTCAATATAGACTTCATGTTCCTCCTTTTCCCGCTTTGGGAGGTACAGTATTGCCTTTCAAATATAGGGCAACACTGCCATCCACTTAGTCAGATAGTGTAGTATGCTGTTCAGTTTGCCAGCCCTGTAAAAAAAACTACTTTTTTAAACCCACAGACTAATTAGTGCTATACCCACATTCTCCGCCACGTGTGACACATCCACACTGTTTGAGGGTTCTTAGCACAATATAAGGAAATGAATCACAGAAACGTTGGATTTGGTGCTTGTATTTATTTCTAATCAAACAATGGTGCATACAAAATAAACAAATAAGCAAATTAAAGAAAATTCCTAGCTCTTCCTAAAGCTCTGACTAAAGAGGTCTTTAACCCCGGCTATCCCGCTTACCGGTTTAAACCTTCACGATTTATAACTGCGTACATGGTAGACAGACAGAGCCCCTATATATAGCACTCTGATCCAGTGTGAAATGGTGAGATTCTTAAAATAACTTTATTAAATGACAATGTCGTTAAAATATTGGGGTTTAAAACAATGATTAAATAATACCAAGTGATTCTTACTCTATGGATAAGTGTGTCCAATTGAGTGTGCAGTGGTATATATAAATGTCCAGTGTTAGGATAAATCACTGGCCCTAGCAATCCTCTATAGAGTGGGTTAGCTAGGGTTCTTGATGGAACTAACGGCAGTTTGAGCCACAGATGTAGTGCCCCTGTAATTTAATACTAGTAGGTGCACTCGTGAGTGGGACCTGTACTATGCTGTATGTATACTGCAGCTGATAGTATATTATAGATTCGTTGTGACAGATCTAGGTCTAAGTGCACCTAATGTGTTGTTAATTGCACTCACTTATGTTATAGAATATGTAATTCTTGCTGTGTGGTGCTTAACACATGTATATATATTCCAGGTGTATGATGGTCTAGCTGGAGTAAATGCTAGTATTACTAGATATATAACAGGTGAGTATAGTGGCACTGCTGTAACTACTGTATAAGCTTATACTGAGTTATCAGCTGAGTACTGCTCCTGGTAGGGTTTATATTCCGGTCAACTTGAAAAACCTTCCCCTAATAGGGTATGTACTTTACATGTGTGGTGGTGATCTGGCACTTGAGGTGTTAATACCTGTGTTGGGTGCCGTTTTGCTCTATGTATGACCCCCTTGAGCTGATTGCTGTAGTGGGGGGTTAGCATTCAGGCTTCCTATATTGAAATGGTATTGTATTGCCAGTGTTACTATGTGCCGTTGCTGTGTGGTGACTTATAAGATCATTGGATCTTATTTTGGTCCATTACTGTGCACGGGCTGAGATACACTGACTTTCTAAGTCTGACTGAGTCAGTGTACATGAACTCCGCCTCCGCGCGTGCACGTGGTCACGTGTTCGCCGACGCGCGCGTTTCGCGAGTGCTTTGTCAAGGCTAGGTAATCAGACTGATTACCTAGCCTTGACAAAGCACTCGCGAAACGCGCGCGTCGGCGAACACGTGACCACGTGCACGCGCGGAGGCGGAGTTCATGTACACTGACTCAGTCAGACTTAGAAAGTCAGTGTATCTCAGCCCGTGCACAGTAATGGACCAAAATAAGATCCAATGATCTTATAAGTCACCACACAGCAACGGCACATAGTAACATTGGCAATACAATACCATTTCAATATAGGAAGCCTGAATGCTAACCCCCCACTACAGCAATCAGCTCAAGGGGGTCATACATAGAGCAAAACGGCACCCAACACAGGTATTAACACCTCAAGTGCCAGATCACCACCACACATGTAAAGTACATACCCTATTAGGGGAAGGTTTTTCAAGTTGACCGGAATATAAACCCTACCAGGAGCAGTACTCAGCTGATAACTCAGTATAAGCTTATACAGTAGTTACAGCAGTGCCACTATACTCACCTGTTATATATCTAGTAATACTAGCATTTACTCCAGCTGGACCATCATACACCTGGAATATATATACATGTGTTAAGCACCACACAGCAAGAATTACATATTCTATAACATAAGTGAGTGCAATTAACAACACATTAGGTGCACTTAGACCTAGATCTGTCACAACGAATCTATAATATACTATCAGCTGCAGTATACATACAGCATAGTACAGGTCCCACTCACGAGTGCACCTACTAGTATTAAATTACAGGGGCACTACATCTGTGGCTCAAACTGCCGTTAGTTCCATCAAGAACCCTAGCTAACCCACTCTATAGAGGATTGCTAGGGCCAGTGATTTATCCTAACACTGGACATTTATATATACCACTGCACACTCAATTGGACACACTTATCCATAGAGTAAGAATCACTTGGTATTATTTAATCATTGTTTTAAACCCCAATATTTTAACGACATTGTCATTTAATAAAGTTATTTTAAGAATCTCACCATTTCACACTGGATCAGAGTGCTATATATAGGGGCTCTGTCTGTCTACCATGTACTAAGTTATATGCCCTTTGCAGCACCATTTCCTATGTTACATATCTAAGCTGTAGCGGGGGTAAACCATAAGTGTATACGATTTATAACTGCACCAGCGAAATCACAACACATTTTACCATACCTTCCTGCGCATCTGCCTTTCTTTCAGGCTTTGAGCAGAAGGGGGAAATTAGGGCCAGGTGTGTCGTATTAGTAACTCTGCACGTGCTGTGTTGCTTGCTGAAAGTTGTAGTTTCTAAAGTGACCTTATAAAGGGAAAAGACTGTAACATTCTGGGTCCTATGTACCAAAATATTGGTAGGAGCATTATGAAGTATATATGTTTATAGTTATGCTAATCAATTTGGTTACCCATGGTTGCCATTATGAATATAAACCAGGAGTTGGTACAAGAGAAGCCACCACCCTGATGCCATTCTGATGACAAAACCCATTGGGTGAAAGAGCGACACATGATGGCCTAAGTGAAGAGAATATAGCTTTCTTCTTCAACATCTTCTTCAACATATTCTCCATCTAAACAGGACATTTCTAGGACTTCTAATGGTGACGACATGTGAGTGCCTTACCAGAGAGCGACAACAGCTCCTCATTGTGAGACTGAATCTCTGTGAGAGGTATACTGTATGTATGAGGAAGGATTCCCTTACAAGTTCCAAACATCTGTCTCCCTGCATGAGCTTCCAAGATCAGTGATAGGTACGTGTTTCAAGAAAAAGTATTTACAACCTGCTCTGCTCTAAGATTGAAGTTAATTACTTTTTCAAATGTATGATATGATCTCCAACAAATAATTAATACAGACACAAGCACTTTGGATTCTTTGCATTCAAGGATGTCATGTGAGGCTTATCTGTGAATGACCTACTGTAAGCAGTTTTCTCTTCTCCTTGTAATTTGAATCTGATTTTTCTATAAGATCACCAGCGACACGTGAATGCTACATAAGAAAGTTTTGAATTTCAATTTTCAACACACTTAAGAAAACTACATTGGTTTTCTGAGAAGATAAAATTAACATAATTTTTTTGTTTTTGTGCAATTTAAGACCCAAAATCTTTAAGACCACCAGCAATTTAAAATATAATATCTGTGGAAGACATTATCTCATGCACTATAGTATGACATTTTTCATACATTATTGGATGTAATAATTGTTGTTTTATACAGATGTAGCAAGACTTACTGTCTTCTATGCCACGTTCACACGCGGCTGCCAGACCACAATGCAGCTGCGTGCGGTCACGGTCCCGAAAACCAAAAGCAGCCCGGCAGGGTTAACTCTTCAAGGGGTCGCCACTTCTTAATGGAACCACTGCAGCATTAATCCTACCAAGCCGGGGTCTTGCTTTAATCCTTCCAGGCCGGATCCTGGCTGCAAAATGTACTGTTTTCGGAGCCGCAGATTTTGAAGTGTTGGTCTACAGTGCCAAGGGACAGGAAGTTTGGTCTGTATAATTATCCAATTTATTATGTGCCTTTTTTAACATTGTCCATCATTATATACACCATTCATATAGTATATTAATTATTAAATCTTTTTTATGGAGTATGTGTTTCTTTTTTTGCTTTTAGTTAATATTTCTTTTCGGCAGATAGAAGTAGCTGCAGTAAGGGCCCTAAACCAATTTGTGGGAAACAAAACATTTACATTTCTGGTTTAATTACCATGGATTTTGCCAATGTATCCAAAGAAGCACCAGAGGATTCCACCTACGCCCCCAGAGTGACACCACAATCCAGAAGTAACATCACAAATCCGATCAGGAGAGCCTGCTGCTTGTGGAACGAGGAGAGCAAACAGAGCTGTTTCTTTCTGTGACTCTGCCATAGTCTATATGCACTTTGCCTACGGCAAGATTTTTGGGCCTATAATAAAATCACTTCAATAAAATCTTCAATAAAATCACTGCTATCTCAAACGGTGTGGCATGACCCCATTGAACAGTTTGTCATTTGTGTTATCATGGTATTCAGAAAGAATCTGAAACCATTTCCACAAGTCTCAAACCGTGAGTTATGAAAATGCCAATACCGCTTGGCATAGCATCAATAATAACTCAGCCTCTCTCAAAGTTCTCCCGGTACGATCTGGCCACAGTCCGTAAGAGCTGCACAGAGAGAGCCACATCCCCTGCAGAGCTCTCATAGGTAATCTCAGTGTTTCCATTTACATTTTAATAACATTGTAGCATGGGGTCTCCGGAGCAGAACCTCATAAATTCTTGAGTTACCGGCCCCGCTATGGGGTGCTGTTATCTCCTGTGCATTTAAATGTCCACCTGACATGGGAGATTGCAGGGGGATTGCAGGGGAATACTGGCACCCCATACCGGTGACTCGGGAAGCATGGGGTCCATGGATCTGAAATGAATGCGGTTCTGCTCCGGAGACACTATAGGTGACACTCGACCATTCTTTTAATCTACCTAAATATCAACGATTTTGTCAACCCTCTCCTGAAGGGTCAATCCTGTTGTAGATTCCTGAGGTACACAGTAACTTTTGTCTCCTCTGAATGTACTTAATTTAACACAACTCTTTCACCTATCAATAAATCAATCAATATCTTATCCATTCAATCACCTTAGAATCAAACCTCAAGCAGTGCAAATTGTTTATCAATTGTTAAATGGTGCAGTGTAAATGGCCTTATTACAATTTAGGTTAGCATAGCTTCATCTACTGCTCCACCTTGGTCTATTACCGTAGTCACCTAGTCAAATAAAACTATTAGGTTTCTTTGACTTGGTCTCCTCCAAGTATATCTATTCTATTGGGGATCTTGTAAGTTGCTTGACTTTAGATATGCAACAATTATTTCTTTCAACAGTTTCCATTAATTTAGCCACTAATGATGTGAAACTCATTGGCCTGTAGATATTCACCTCTTCGGTACTTTCCCTTTTGTGAAGTGGGACTACACATGCTCTCCTCTACTCATCTGGAACTATAACTGCTAACAGTGACATGTCAAATACTGTAGTTCTGTTAATGATGTTGTCAGCATACTCTTAAACTGTTTCAAGTTTCTTGGATTTATCCCAACTGACCCCACTAACGACAACTTTTGATAGTTCCGGTAGGACTTTCTCCTCTGTAAATGTATCCATCCCTTTTCTATTTATTTCCTGTTACACAACTGTGGTCCCTTGCCCTTCACTTTCAGCTGTAGCGACTGAGATAAAATAATTATTTAGGTGGTTTGTTTTACCTTGGTCCTCCTCTACATGGAAGTCCTCCTCTTGTCTGTAGTATTGCTCTTTTTTGTTTTTCTCCTTTCACTTATATACAGTAAGTAAAAAAGTTTTTATTCCCCTTCAATTACTGACTGGGTTATTTTCTCTTCTGCTTGGGCCTTTGCATATCTGATTATTTGCTTAGCCTCCTTCTGCCTAACAGGATATAGTTCTCTAGCCTCCGACTTCTAAATCTTCCCTATATTTTCTAAAAGCTTTCTTTGTAACCTTTAATACCTGCCAACTCCTTTGAGAACCATATCGGCTTTCATTTCCTTGTTCTTTTACTAATCTGCACACAAGTCTGTTGCTTTTAGTATTGCATGTTTTCGTTTTCCTACGGGCAAAAAAATCCTTTAAATAATTTACCATCTCTGAAAAGTCAGCTCCTCTAAAATCTAAAACCTGTCTTTATACTAAACCACACTGATTGATGATCCCTTGTTACATTCCACAACTTACAACATTCTATAACACATCAAAGCATCATTCTAACTTAAAAAAGTAAAATGACACACAAATGACAAAGGTTATTTAAATGTATGTGTTTAATAATAGAGTAACAGAAACAAGATATGATACAGTGCAAACCGATCATGCAGTGAATTTCCTAGCAAAATAAAAACAAATGATTAATAAATTCCCAGTTGTTAATTTTTTTTTCACACATTTTTATTGAATTTTTCAGCATAACACAAGACAGCAAATTAAAAGGCAAAAAATAATGTTTACATATACAGATCCGGCGGCCGTTATTCGAATAAATCACAAATAATTTTTTGTGTGCTTGGCTGTATTCCATGCGGTATTCACGCCGCATTCACACTGCCTGCACCCGTGGTTTACCGCGGTTGATCTGTTTTAATTTAATGGTTTCGGATTTCTTTGGGTGCAATACTTCACGTATTGGCCAGGTGGCAGAAATTAATGAATTGTAATGTGTACAGTTCTGTGCTACTGTGTCAATTTAAAGGTGTTTAAAAACCAGATATAAACCAAAGTTTATCACAGATGTCCATTGTGATTCGACCTTGAAGACGTTTTCAAATTTAGGCACTTCATAATAAAATCTTATAAAACTCAAAGCTGTGTGCTTTTTTCTACATTCCTACAGTACCCTTGCACAATTGCGGACTGGACACCATGCGTACACCGTACATGTATAAAAAACCCGACTGTAGTTATGCATTTTTATTTTTTTCTGCAATTAATGCTGCAGCAGATAACATGGAGACTGTAGCAGAAATATATGAATATTTCATTTCGAACTACGATTTTTACAAATTTTCACCTGACGTTCGTGGGTGGAAGCGTTCCATAAGAAAAACCTTAAGTAGCGATCAGTCTTTTTTTCACATTGCCCCTCCTGCCGGAGATCCAAGAGGTTATTGGGGTGTGGTCCTAGATTTTTACAGTATGTTTGATCATGGCAACTTCAAAATGAGAAAGGTCGGGTTTAATCCATATAAAATTCGTCAATCCCAATCCAGCAATATAACAGTGCCAGCACCGGCATCAGTACCGGCTTACAATAACGGTCCGACCGTCAGTGAAAACCTAGTGAATGGCAATCCTTGCTACCTGTCCCCGCTGGAATAACTGCAAAATGTACAGCCTGAGCCTGATTTCACGTACATGTACCAGCAAGCTTGCGTGTATCAAAAAGATTTCCAGGTTCATCAGCTGTCAACTACAGGTGTAGCAGGCCAGCTATCACCTGTCAACTATAATGCAGACTACGGGAGAGACAGTGGCTCATCTCCACCCATTTAGCAAAGTTTATAATGAAGGTAAATATAATGTACAGTACAGTATTAAGTTTAAAGCTGCAGTTCAAGCTGCCGTTTAAAAAACATATATTCTTAAAAAACAAAAACAATACATTACAGTATGTGCATCAATACAATATGCACACAGACAAGTGATTAGCTACAGTAAGCTGCAGATCAGTCCATTCTCCTGTAATCAATCGCTTTGCTCAGGGTTATTTAATTTAATTCAATTCTTTCCCAATTATTGAAAATGTAGTCCTACAATATGATTGACTGAGCAGTTACTACAGTAGATACAATTGGTGGACAGCTAGGGAGAGGGCGGGGCTCAAGAACCTATCAGAAGTTTGTTCTAATCGTACAGACACACATGTACTGTAGGATATTGCTTGAATTGCTGCTTTAATTCCCAATGACGTGACTTGACGCATGTGCAATACCGGAAATAATAGCATTATTTTTTCCCCCAGAAAATAAACTTTGACATCAAGCTGAAAAAGGCAAAAGGAGGGATTTCGATGGACCTCTAATATTGCTTTTTTAAAACGTTGCTTGCGCATTGTGAATCTGATTTAAAAATTCAATTAGGCAAAACATTTACAGTGACTGTGCAATTTTTATTGATTCGGATAGAATAATTGTGAGCTTTATAGAAAACCTTTTACAGTATGCTGCTATGATTTCATATTCAATACTTTTTTACATTGTACTGTAATCATCACTACTGTTTGACGTTGCATGATGTAGAGTAATTACAATAGATTTGCATGTGTAATTTACTCTGCTAAGAGACCCCCCCCAAAAAAGTGTATATCTTTTATTCTATTTGTATTATTTATTATTCAATACTTTCAAACGCATATGCATGTCATCACATTTAGGCGCATGTGTGTGTGTGTGTGTCATTGGAACCTTGGTGAAACGTATATGCATGTCATCACCTTTAGGCACATTTGTGAGTGTCTCATTGGAACCTTGGTGAAATGCATATGCGTGTCATCACATTTAGGCGCATGCGTGTGTGTGAATTTCAAGTCTGAAAAAAAGAGACATCCCCTTTTTTTTTCCCTTGACATGGGCTTAACAATTTTTGCCATTCTTACAATCAATCACTAGCTTTTTAATTCTACAGTAATGTATACTGTACTTTATGAGGTGGGTGGCATAGTGTAATTTTTATTTGGGGTAGGGAGCGGTTCAAAACATTCTGATAACCTGTTCAAAAGATTTCTTTGAACTAATAATCCTGCATACACACACCCGGTGAACTCGTAACGTTAATCTTCAAATTACAGTACAATTACACACACACACAGTTACAGAACTGTACGGAAATAAAAGACAGGTTGAATTGCTATTAGATTTTTAAGACAACAGCTCGCAATTGCCCACTTGCGTTTCTCAATGGTATTGCAGACCGAGCTAAAATGCAATTTTATGAACCCGATAAAAACCCGAGTCAACACGTGTCTTAAGGCATCTTAAGGTGGTACGTTGGAAGAAATTGCGTGCCATCACATGGGTATTCCGAGGTACAGTATACACCGCGTGAAGTGTTCGAATAACGGCCACTGCATCTGTAGCACACAAACAGAATAACAGTGATAAAGAATACAAACACAGGCATTTGCAATTGGACATATTCTATATGCATAGATGTCCAAAGACAGTTTGGTTAGGCCAAATTTCCCCAGTTGTTAATTTTAATGAGATGGTAACCAAATTAGAATGTTGTTTTTAAACTCATTCAGGAGAATAATAATAATAAAAAATTACGTAGCGATATAATATTTTCTATCTGTTAATTTGTATATTATATATAATTATAAATACAGGTAGAGAATTAGTAAAAATATTAACTCATTGAGGAGTGGAGAAATAGAAAACCTCTGCTGTTTTCTAGGTAAATATAGTAGATCAAATATAATAAGTGTAATATATTATAGAACAATTGAATACAGCATAATATAAATACGTTTAAGTCCTAACTCAAGCAAAAATGCAGAAAAGTAATCTTAGAAATGTTAAAGAAAATACAGTATATACTGTAGAATTATCTCTATATAAAATTAAAAATTAAGCACTACAAAATAAACTATATTAATCCATACTGTTTTAAGGAAAATTGAGTAATCTGTCCAAGTTTAATAAAATTGAAAATTAATACAATATTTCTAATAAAGGCAAGATTGCAACTTATTGTAATCTACTGTATATAAAAATACATTTTAACTTAGATATACACAGAGTATTGAAAAACATCATATTTACTCTTCAGGTTATTTAATATAGGTGAAAAAGAGAATTGTGTAAAAAACAGTCGGTAACAGATATCCTAATATGGTGATATAGTGATACTAGTGAAGGATATATAATATCCAATGTGTAATCATATATAAAACTGAATATAAACTATTTTTAAAAGGTACACAATAATACAATAAAAATTTGCAATAAAGATTTTTTTTTTTTTCAAACCAATCCAGCTGTAAGTCCTGGAGGTGTGTATGTAAAGTGCCCACGTGTGAATTTCCAAATGCTGGTATAAAAAGTCATTGTCATGTTGATTTGCAGCTACAAAGGGAATTAACCACACCCAGAAAAAATATACAAAATGGCATGAATAGCACATGCCACATAGCGTAGAAAGGTTTCGACAATTTAAAGATACACGGTAAAACCTTAAGGTAATTTTCACTCACAACGATAAAAGAGTAAAATGCATGTTGAGATAAAATCTCTCTGAGGCATACAGGAGAAGATGGTCACAAACCTTCAAAGTGCCTGTCTGGAGTTGTACTTAAGTGTTCAAGAACCCAGAAGGTCTATCGACCAGCTTCAATTCAGGGTTTGGAGTTCCCGAAAGTAGCTTGAATATCTCCAGCGATAAGCAGAATCAACTTTAATTCACACCTATGCTTGTAATGATGACTGCAACAAGACCTCACTTGCTCCCAGTGACATGAGGACGAGTCACACACTACAGACGTTCCAAAAACATTTCACCACCAAGTAGTCAAGTCAATCGGGCAATCAAAGAAACTTAAAGGAGATTTAGGGTGCGCTGACAACATCATTAATAGAACTATTTAAACCTGTCCCTGTTAGCAAGTACTTTTACAGATTACTGGAGGAGAGCATGTGTAGTCCCACTTCACAAAAGTGGAAATAACAAAGATCCCCATTTGAATAGAGTCAAAGAAACATAATATATTTTTTTTACTGGGTGACTATGATAATAAATCAGAGTGGAGCAATAGATGAAGCTACAGTATGCTAACAAAACTTTTAGTAAGGCCTTTGACACTGCCCATATGGACAACTGATAAACAAGATTCACTGCTTGAAGATTGATTCTAAGGTGATTTAATTGATTGAAGGATAAGCAACAGAGTTGTGGTAAATGAAGTACATTCAGACAGGGGTCTGCAACAGGATTGACCCTTCACGGGAGAGTAGAAAAAATGGTTAATGATTTAGGTAGATTAAAAGGATGTTCAAGAGTGTAAACTACTGTATACTGATGTAGCAGACACTAGTGTGCATTGTTTATAATATACTGTAGATGGAGCTCTATTTACTGTACCATAAGGGCTTTTGAAAACAATAGATAATAAATCAGATAAAACACATATTATTTAACTCATTCTTTTGTGCGGGAACTTGTTTTAAGAAGTAATAATGTCTGATACATCTATTATAATAAAAATAATGCAGTTGGCACAAACAATTGAAAGGCAGAATACAACATGAATGCTATAATAATACCAACAACATTACTAGAGAGGAAAGGGACATGGGAGTCATTTCAGCTGACTCAAAAGTTGGCAATCAACCGGGAAAGCACACAGGATTCTACATGGCATAGGTATCGGCACTAAAAAGAAAGCGTTGGTGATGCAATCCATTAAATCATTAGGAAGGCTTGAAATAGTATAGTAGACAATGCTAGGGCACTCAAGGGTTAAACAGCAAAGAAGTAGATTACAATGTAACTTACTGTAGCTTTGTATGGGTTCACGTAGAATGGACCTTAGCCACCAGAGTTAGTGAAATTGATACAGTTAAAGACGTCCACAGCACTACAGTTGCAAAAAACAGGATATTTATTTACTTCATCAGCATACAAAAAAGTCTAAAAGAGGGCGATGTTTTGGTCCTTGAGACCCTTTGTCAAGCTCCTGGAGTTAGACCTGAAACTTTGCCTGTTTTTAGTCTATTTTGTAAGTCGATGGAGTACACAAACATCCCTTTTTCACAACTTAAGTGCTGGGACATCTTTCCGAAGACCTCACATAGAGTATTGTGTGCAGTTCTGACCAGTTGGTACCGTTTAGAGGAGTGAATGAAGAATGGGGGAAATTATGGAAACTTTCAAATACCTTAAGGGTTTCAACAAAGTACAGAGAAAAATAAGTGCTATAGCAAGATGCCATGCTCTGATACTGGTAGGTGACACGTGAAGGAGAAATGTGAGGAAGTACTTCTTCATTGAAATTGTGGTGGATTTGTGGAATAGCCTCCCAACAGATGTGATAGGGGCTAAGTTACACAGTAAGTGAATTAAAAAATGCTTTCAATAGACACAAGGCTATTCTAAATACAAAAAAAAAAACAGATCAAATAGGGCCTGAGGTTTTCTAGCAAATAGAAATTGGGCACACGAGGTAAGCCAAGTGGTTTACCTCTGCTGTCAAATTATGTTTCTACTATCAAATGAAGAATTAAGGTAAATTGTACCAAGTAATGGACTTCCTTGTTTGCTCCAGTGTGCTGCTATTTTCAGTGTTTTTCATCTCCCTGATGAATAACTGCCAAAATCTGTGATGTATTTTATGAGTGGGACAATTTGATAACAGTAGGTGTGAATTTCTAAACGGTTGGGATTTTAATATGAGCAGAAATGTATCACCATTGAGCCTTCTCCTGGTTCATGTCTTAACTATCCAACTACTCCTTCAATGTTTCCTTCTCTGGTGTCTCCTCATCTTCACTCCCTCTCTCTGTTGGGGCCCCAATAGGTTCTGTACGTGGACATCAGCTCTTCTTACTCTACATGTCTCCTCTTTGTGAACTAATATAATCTTTTGGCTTCCATCTTTATGATGATGACACCAAAATTCTCCTCCTGGATCTCTGCCCCCTCCCCTGCCCATGTCACCAACTGTCTTTCTGCAATCTCATCGTGGATGTTCCACCCTTACCTGAAGCTTAACTTGTCCAAAAAAGAACTAATACTCTTTCCCCCTTACACAGCCACTCCTACACCCAAAGTCTCCCTCAATGTCAATAACAACACAATCTCATCAAGCCCACTGTCTAGGTGTCCTTTTTGATCCCTTTCTCACATTCAGTCCCTCATGGAGTTATGCCATCTCCCTTTATGAAATATTGCCAAGATATGCCCTTTTTTCACTTATGATGCAACAAAAATCCTAATTCTCTCACTCATCTTGCCCCACCTTGACTACTGCAACCTTCTTAGTTGGAATTCTCCTTTTACACCTATCTCAACTACAACCCATCCAAAATCCTGCTGCCAGACTAATCTACTGTACCACACTCACTGCTTCACTTCTGCTGTTCCACTTTGCAAATTCCTACATTGGCTTCCCATATCCCCAGGAATCAAATTTAAAACCTACAGTAGCTCTGACTTAAAAATCTCTTAACGGCACTGCCCCATTTATATCTCAGCCTTCATACCCCAAATATATTGCTAAACACCCCTACTATCTGCACACGACATCTATCTTTCATCCTGCCTTTTTACCTGCTCTCAAACCCACCTGCAAACTTTTCCCATACTGCCCCCTCTCTCTGGAATTCAAACTCTCTCCCAGCTTTTAGACATTTAATAGCTCCCTGAAAACATACCTTGTCAAGGAAGCCTTTATGGCTTGCGTATACTGATCTGTTTGGTTGATTTGAAGTGCTGGTTGTTTAAAGTGAGTGCAGTTAGAAACAGAAGGAAAGGGAAGTGCTGTGTATACTAGTAGGGGTGGCTGTTTTTGGGGAGTGTGCAGTGGGTTAATTTATTTGTAAAGTGTGCTGTAATTGAAGTATGTAGCTTTTTTCCCCTTTCTCCTGCCTGAGGCAGAGTGGGTGTGGTTAGTTGATTGGCTGGCCTAACACACCTGCAGTGGGTGTGGTTAGTGTCCATATTTAAACAGAGGCTTCTAACGAATCCTGAGCTTGCGTATGCTGATCTGTGTGGTTAATTTGACGTGCTGGTTGTTTAAAGTGTGTGCAGTTAGAAACAGAAGCTGTTTGAACAAGGAAGCAGTTAAATAAGGTGTAGTATATTGAAGTACATTTTACTGTTAGTACTTATAAACTTCATAGTTGCTAGAAAGAGCAGGATTGAAAATGCCACTCAATGCACATCTTGCCACATGTATGTGCACTTGGAGCAGCTGTTCCAAGGAGCATACCACTGTGAGAAGTGTGAGCGGGTGGTCTCTTTAGAGTCAGAGATTTCTGATCTGAAGAGGCAACTTGCAATATTGAGGGACATTGACAATTTTGAAAAGGGTTTAGAGCTAACTGAGCAGGCCCTTGCTTTGAATTGTGGTGCAGATGGTGGCGCTGTTAGTGAGGAACAGGTAGGTAGCTTGGTTGCTGTTAGTGAGGAGCAGGTAGGTAGCTGGGTGACAGTTAGAAGGGGAAGCAGGGGCAATAGGGAGAGGCAGGTCGTATCTGAGCTGACCCATCCCAATAGATTTGCCATGTTAAGTGAAGATATTGGGAATGTCGGGGCAGAAATGGCAAGGCTGGGGGAGACTAATTCCTCTAGCAGCCAGGGGAATAGTTCCTCCAGCACAGTGGGGACTCAGGATGATCAGATACAAAAAAAAGATTGTGGTGGTAGGGGACTCCATTATTAGGAAGGTAGATAAGGCAAGCTGTTGCCATGATCGCATGAACCGAACAGTTTGTTGTCTCCGGGGTGCTCAGGTTCGGCACATTGCGGATCAGGTAGACAGATTGTTGGGGGGGCGGGGGGCTGGGATTGACCCGGCGATCTTTGTACACGTTGGCACCAATTACAAAGTTAGAGAAAGATAGAGGGTCCTAAATAATTATTACAGTTATCTAGGCAAAAAGCTTAAGGCAAGGACCTCCAAGGTAGTATTTTCTGAAATACTACCAGTGCCATGCGCTACCGCAGGGAGACAGTTAGAGATCAGGGAGGTTAATGCATGGCTAAGAAGTGGTGCAGGAAGGAGGGGTTTGAGTTTTAAGAGCCCTGGGACTCCTTTTCTGAGAGGTGCCATCTATATACTAGGACGGATTGCACCTCAATGAAGAGGGATCTTCTGTGCTAAGGGGGAGAATGCTAAAAAGTTTGGAGAAGATTTTAAACTAGGATGGAGGGGGAGGGGAATGAAACAGATAATGAACTCAATTGAATAGAGGAGGATACAAGGTGGTATGGAGGTAGAATGGGGGCAAGTGCGAGTTTGACAAGCAGTGAGACACCCATAGTAAATACAGATAATACTAGAAAACTTCTAAAGACTAAACCAAGTGGGCGCAGAAAGGAAGGAGCAGATAACATAATAGTATAGGCTGAAAAAAAACCTTCAATGCATGCTTGCTAATGCAAGAAGCCTTACAGATAAAATGGGGGAGATTGAATTAATAGCTGCAAGGGAGAAGTATGATATCATAGGCATTACTGAAACATGGTGGGATGAAACTCATGACTGGACAGTTAATAGTTAATTTAGAGGGTTATTCTCTTTTTCGGAAGGATCGAACAAATAGAAGGGGAGGTGGAGTATGTTTATATATTAAACAGGATCTAAAACCTATTATAAGGGATGATGTTTATGAAGGAAATGATGAAAATGTAGAGACTTTGTGGATAGAAATTAGCAGTGGAGGTAAAAGTATAAAGAATATGTTTGTTGGAATATGCTATAAACCACCAAAAATCAGTGAGATTGAGGATGCAAAAATACATTTGTAAATGGAGAAGACCTCAAAACTGGGTCATGTTTGCATAATGGGGGATTTTAATTATCCAGACAGACTGGAGCAATGAGATTAGCCTTACAACAAAAGGAAACAGGTTTTTGGGGGTGCTTAAAGACAGTTATATGGCCCAAATTATTGAGGAACCAACCAGGAGAGGGGCAGTACTGGATTTGGTCATATCAAACAATGTAGAAGTATTAACAAATATTGAAGTCCTGGAACATTTGGGTAACTGTGATCATAACATGGTCTCATTTGAAATAAATTATCAAAAAACAGATTACTTACTGTAGGTTCAACAAAGACCTTAAACTTTAGAAAGGCAGGTCTAATCTACAAGTAATACACTGGGATGATGTTTTTGCAGGGAAAAATGTAGAAGATAAATGGGCAGTCTTTAAAACATTGTTAGAAAAGTACACTTATCAGTGTATACTCTTGGGTAATAAGTATAAAAAGGAATAAGTCAAAACCAATGTGACTAAATAAGCAGGAAGGGGAGGAAATGGACAAGAAGAGGAAGGCGTTTAGATTCTTTAAGTCGGAAGGGACGGAGACATTGTATCAGAATTATAAGGAATGTAACACAAATTGCAAAAGCACAATCAAATTAACAGAAATGGATAATGAAAAAAGGATTGCAATAGAAAGTAAGATCAACCCTAAAATGTTATTTAAGTACTTTAATGACCAAAAAATGAGAAAAGAAAATATAGGACCCTTTCAGTGTGAGATGGGTAGGCAGATTATTGGAGACAAGGAAAAAAGCAGAGGTATTAAACAAATTCTTTGCCTCTGTGTTAAGCAGGGAAGAATCAAGTTCAATAGTAGTGCCTCAGGAGGAAGCCACAACCTCCAAATTAATGAACAATTGGTTAACTGTGGAAAAAGATCATAGGCGACTTGAAAAGATTTAAAAAAATAAGGCACCTGGCCCTAATGGCATACATCCAAGAGTTCTCAAGGAGTTAAGCTCAGTAAAAGCCAAACCATTATATTTAATATTCAAGGACTCCATTTCCACAGGCTCAGTCCCACAAGATTGGCGAAAAGCAGATGTGGTGCCTATATTTAAAAAGGGTGCCAGATCACAACCGGGGAATTACAGACCTGTAAGCCTGACTTCAATAGTGGGGAACCTACTTGAAGGTTTAATACGGGATAATATTTAGGAATAACTAATGGAAAACAAAATTATTAGTAATAGGCAGCATGGATTTATGAAGGATAGGCCATGCCAAACTAACCTTATTTGTTTCTTTGAGGAGGTAAGTAGGAATTTAGACCAGGGTAATGCAGATGATGTGGTCTACTTAGATTTTTTTAAAGGCTTTTGATACGGTTTCACACAGGAGGTTGGTGTACTGTACAAAATAAAGAAAATTAGACTCAGTAATAATATATGCACCTGGATTGAAAACTGGTTAAAGGACAGACAACAGAGGGTTGTCATAAATGGAACTTTTTCAGGTTGGGCTAAAGTCGTGAGTGGAGTACCTCAGGGATCGATACTGGGACCCTTGCTTTTTAATTGCTGATGATACTACATTGTATAAGGTAATAGAATCAGAGCAGGGTGTAATTTCTCATCAGAAGGACTTGGAGAGACTGGAAACATGGGCAGGTAAATGGCAGATGAGGTTTAATACAGATAAATGTAAGGTTATGCATTTGGGATGCAAGAATAAAAAGGCGAATTACAAATTAAATGGGGATAAATTGGGGGAATCCTTGATGGAGAAGGAGTGCTTGTAGACAGCAGCCTTAGCAATAGTGCCCAAAGTCATGCAGTAGTTGCAAAGGCAAACAAGATCTTATCTTGCATTAAACGGGCAATGGATGGAAGGGAAGTAAACATAATTATGCCCCATTACAAAGTATTAGTAAGACCACACCTTGAATATGGAGTACATTTTTGGGTACCAATCCTAAGAAAAGACATTATAGAACTAGAGAGAGTGCAGAGAAGAGCCACCAAATTAATAAAGGTGATGGACAATCGAATTTATGAGGAGAAGCAAGCTAAATTAGATTTATTTACATTAGAAAAGAGGCGTCTAAGAGGGGATATGATAACTATATACAAATATATTCGGGGACAATACAAGGAGCTATCAAAAGGACTATTCATCCCACAGGCAGTACAAAGGACTCAGGGCCACCCCTTAAAATTGGAGGAAAAGAAATTTCCCCATCAACAAAGGAAAGGGTTCTTTACAGTAAGGGAAATTAAAATGTGGACTTCATTTCCCATGGAGACTGTGATGGCAGATAACATAGATTTATTTAAAAAAAAGGTTGGATGTCTTTTTAGATAGGAAATGTATACAGGGTTATACCAAATAAGTATACATGGGAAGGATGTTGATCCAGGGATTAATACAACTGCAAATTCTTGGAGTCGGGAAGGAATTTATTTGTCCCCTTATGAGATATCATTGGATGATATGACACTGGTTTTTTTTGTTTGTCTTCCTCTGGATCAATAAGTAAGTATAGATATAGGATAAAGTATCTGTTGTCTAAATTTAGCATAGATGGAACTTGATGGACGTACGTCTTTTTTCAACCTCATCTACTATGTAACTATGTAAATAGGCCATACCACCATACAAGTTCCTAAAGCTGATGCCTAATCTTACATTTCAGAACATTAACCTTAATTCAAGGAAATCAACTTTTCAAGCATTGATTTAGATATGGTAATTTCACTCCATTTGTATAAAATATGCATTTGGCAACTACAATATGTTACTCCGGAGTAGCCCGCAGACCAGACCTGTCTCTAGAACTGAGGTGGCAGGTATGAATACACATACTGACAGAGCGAGGGACGTGTCCGAGTTGTGGTATTAGATGGTGCCTGGCCAGATGTTGAGTATTGCGTGAATACTTGCCGGTACCGTTTTTTCCAGAAGAATGGTCGTTGCCGTTGCCGAGATCAGGGGTAGGAGATGTATGGAAGGATCGAGGTGAAAGCCGTGGTCGAAGGGAGCCAGAAGGTACGTAAACAAGAACAAGCCGAAGTCAAGAGCCAAAGGGGGAAGTCTGCCAAGCCGCGTCAAAACCGAGAGAATCAAAGAACAAACACTGTGAAACACCCATACAAAAACTATGACGAGCGAGGAAGCACAGGACAGAGAGGGTTTATAAAGCTGGAGCAGCCAACCAGGAGAGGGGGCGTGCCTGGAGGAGCCCAGGGAGCTTCAGCGCATTGGCTGCTGTTCTTAGAGCCCAGGTGACACTCAGCAAGAGCCAGATTGTAACCGTGCGGTGTTTGGGGGCGGAGCCTGAGCGAGGATAAGTTCAGGGGCTGTTGTGTGTGCCCTGTAAGTCCGAAGTGCACATGAGATGCTGCGGCGTAGAGCGTGGAGGAAGTACCTCGTTGAGCGTCAAACCATGCCGAGGGGTTAATTGATGCAGCTGAAGGGGGCTTGTGTGGTTGTAGCGGAAGGGTCTGAGCAGTGTAAGGAAAGAGCCGTGAGCTCCGCCTGTGGTGCTGTGTGCTCACATTCCTAACACAATATAACCCAAAAGTTAAATCTGTATAATGTACAGTGAAATATCTTGATAACAAAACTGGTACCAAAATTGGGCTCTTGATTTTTTTTTCTTCAGAATATATAAATATTTTACTTCATACTTCAAAAGACTGTTCTCTCCATAATACATTAGTTCAGTGGTATATTTTAGAAAAGGGTTCTCTAAGTTCAGTCCTCACGAGCAACCAACAGACCAGGATTTCAGAAAAACACATACTTCAGTAAATCAGAACTGCTGTAGGTAATTGGTTAATTAAGTGTTAATTTAAAAATAATTGAAAACCTGATCTTTTGATTGCTCTCAATTTCTGGACTTGTAAATCCCTGCCTTTGATGCTAGGAACACTGAGGTCCTTATTTACTCTGCAGTCATCTGCAGTGAGACATCTTTTAGTGCTGGAAGACACTTTAAAACCCATTCAAGTAAATGTGCCATAAGGTGTCTTGCAGCGGCACAAAATGGCAGGAGACAATAATGTCCTCAGTGTTTGAGTACCCACCTTTAAATGTTTACCACTATATTTTCATCTTCACTTCCTCTCTCTTTTGGGGTCCCAATAGGCTCTGTACTTGGCTCTCTGCTCTTCTCACTTAACTGTACATGTCTCCTGTTTGTGAACTAATAAAATCTTTTTGCTTTCAGTATCATCTCTATGCTGATGATCCAAAATACCTCTCCTCCCCTGACATCTTCCCTCTCTCCTGCCTGTGTTGCCAACTCTCTCTCTGCAATCTCCTCCTGGATGTTCCACAATTAATTGAAGCTTAATTTGTCCAAAAAATTAAGTCAAAAGGTGTCTTGCAGTGCCAGAAAATGCTTATGGAAGAAGACTACACATCTACATAGAATGTTGTCACTGCTTGAGAATTCACTTTTAAAGATATACTGTATCTGTACCACTGAACTATTTAAATATTTTCATCTTGTGTTTTCAGATGTGTTATGGAGAGAATAAAAAAGTATTGGGTTACCTAAAGGTATAGGTAACTAAAATATTTTTAAGAAAGTGTACCAACAAGCAAATTACAACAGCTATAATTTTTAATATTATATAGAAAAGAAAGGCATCACCTCCCTCCAGCCCATCATTAATTTTGCTATTTGCTTTCCCATTCCTTCCCCCGGTTCCCTCCCCCCGGCATGCACATACCCTGGTGATCCATTCACATATACATGTTGGTACCACATCCTTGGACAGATATATGTTTTTCAGGGACAAAATGTACAACTTCTTTGCACCACGTAGTTATTATGTAATAAAACATGTCCTTAATCTGAAAACCAATTTGATAACATTATGAGACCATTGTTATGATATGATTCATGCTATTTTTATTTTTTGTTATTATTATTGGTATATTTTGTTGTCAGCAAAATGTTGTAAATTAGGATTAATCAAGAGGCACTATCAGTATTTCACTAACCAGCATTCATTTAATAAATTAGTACAGCAATAAAAGCTCTAATAATTTTAATGGACGATCTATAGGTTCACGACCTTCAGTATGAATGCCCACTTTCTCTTTTTCCTTTTTAGTTTATCAGTAGCAAATGTAGCCATATTTGTGCAATTTCAACAATGGATTGCTATTAAGTGATACAATAGGAAGACAGGCTTTAGCAAAGTTTTACAAAAAAGGTAAAATCCTGCACAGTGCATTTTCTCATTATGTTCTACACAATAGATTATTGAAGGTGATTGTAAAATGCAACTCATGCAATAATATACTGATGTTGTTCAGAGGTTTTGCATAGACTTATGGCACACTTAAGCAATTACTTTTAATTATTGAATTAGCTTTGTCTATGATTATGTAATTACTGTGTAACAGAGTTGTAACACTAAATAATTTAGCCATGATAGGGCTGAAGGAGTTGTTCAGTGAGTAACGACACTGACTCTGACTCTGGCACTGAGTTTGACGCAGGGGAACCTGGTGCAATTCCTGGTGTCAACTCCTTGTGACATTGAGCAAGTCACTTTATCTCCCTTTATCTCCCTGTGCCTCAGGCATTACTTATTAAATGTTTATATATATATATATATTGCTTAGATTACAGAAAAAGGATTACAAAGACAAGAAATGCAGAATAGTTTCTCAAAATTAAAAGGTTAAATATAAAAGAAACCCTATACATTACCATATGTCATATGTTTTCTCCCAGAGAGGTCATTATTGAAATCTGATTTTTCTAATACATTGCCAGACTTAAATATGACTTTTCCCATGGAAATCATATAAGCCCACCACATGTCGTACATCGGATGTGAGATTGACAGTTTATGACAGGGGAAAAACAACCTTTATTAACCAGTGTTTTAAAACTTTGCATCAGTAGATACAGACTCATAATTTCACTTCTGTAATACATACACACGTGAGCTACATTAATACATTCATGCACTCATGGCGTATGCAACAAAACTAAACATGACTGTATTACCCCTGAACCTGAGTGACAAATGAATATCTGACCCCCAGCACATATTAAACATAACGTGTGATGTCATAACGGCATTCTGTGACACAATTACAGATTTGTAACTCTTATTATGCAGAAGAGATGACATCACATGATATTCTCATTTTTAATAAGCACACTTTAGGTGGAATACATTCTTAGCCATGTTTCCTGAACCCTCCACAGAATGCTTTAAAGCTAGCTCAAAAAAAATAATCATGTTTAGAAACTGGTCACAGGGGCCATATTTTATTCCCACGTCTGGCAAGAAAACTTCCCTCATCTCGAGACTGTGCAAATGCAACCCATCTGGCACCTTTTGTGGGCCATACAGGATAGGCACCCCCAATTAAGCTCTCTTTAAAGACATGCACAAACCCAGAAAATGGCCTGACCTCTTAAAAACCCAACATATGGTATTTTTAAAATAAAACCCCAATCACATTAATCCCTGAAGAATCAGATGGATTAAAATACACAAAATTATCATGACATAACAAACATTGAAGGGAGAAAAGAAGGGAGAAAAAGGGGGAGACCAATGGTGTAATATGTCAAAATATATAAATAGATTTCTTAAAGATATGCAGGTCTCATTCACAAATAAACAATAAAATTAGGGAGAGCAATCAGCATCAGATCCCTCAATACATATTGTATATTGATCCAGAGGAAGACAAACCAAAAAACAGTGAAATATCTTTCCCTTGTTTATTTTTTTGGTATATCCTTGTATACCTTTCCTTTCTAAAAAAAATTCCAAACTTTTTATTAAGATATCTATTGTATCTGCCATCAATTTCCATGGGTAATGAATTCCACATTTTAACTGCCCTTACTGTAAATAACCCTTTCCTTTGTTTCTGGCGAAATCTCCTTACCTCCAACCTTAAGGGATGACCCGTCTTTTTTGTACTGCCCCTGGGATGAAATGTTCTTTTGAAAGCTCCTTGAATTTTCCCAGAATATATTTGTATATACTGTAGTTATCATATACCCTCTTAGGTGCCTCCTTTATAATGTAAACATATCTAATTTAGCTAGCCTCTCCTCATAAGACAGATTTTCCACCCCCTTTATTAATATGATGTCTCTTCTCTGTACTTTTTCTAGTCCCATAATGCATTTTTTATGGAGTGGTGCCCAAACGTGTGCTCCATATTCAAGGTGTGGTCTTACTAATGCTTTTTAGAGGGGCATAATTATGTTTACTTCCACCCATTCCCTGTTCAATGCAAGATAAGATCTTGTTTGCCTTTGCAGCTACTGCATGACATTGGACACCATTGCTGAAACTGCTGTCTACAAGTACTTTTAAATCCATCCCCGATTAATTTGTAGGTTGCCTGTTTATTCTTGTTTCCCAAATGCATAACCTTACATTTATCTGTATTAAACCTCATCTGCCATTTACCTGCCCAAGTTTCCAGTCTATCTAAATCCTTCTGGAGTGAAATTACGTCCTAGTTTGATTCTACTACCTTACACAATTTAGTGTCAACAGCAAAGAGGGAGACTTTGCTCTCTATACCAACCTCAAGTTCATTAATAAACAAGTTAAAAAGCAGGGGTCCAAGTAACAAAACAGAGGTACTCAACTCACAGCTTTAGCCCAACTTGAAAAGTTTCATTTATGACAACTCTCTGCTGTCTATCCTTAAACCAGTTTTCAATCCAGGAGTCCAATTTGATTTATTTAGTTCACTGGTCGCATGCTGAACTGTATCAAAAGTCTTTGCAAAATCTAAGTAGACCACATCCACTGCATTACCCTGGTCTAAATTCCTAATTACCCCCTCAAAGAAACTTATCAGGTTAGTTTGACATGACCTATCCTTTATAAATCTATGCTGACTATTACTAATAATTTTGTGATCCATTACTTATTCCTGTTTTAATCATGATGTTTCTATATTTTGTGTGTGTTTCATGTATCTATGAAGGTGGTATATTCCGGTTGAGATACTTTTTCTTCATTGGTTACTTTTTAATCCTTGATTGAGATGGACTTCTTAGATTTGCACTCACCTGTTCACGTGATCACTGGAAACTTGTACTTAAGGGCGGATTTTTGTAACGCTTGTACTCACCATGAACAAGGCGGGACCCTGGTACTGAGGTGGGAAAGTATTAAACTGCGCACCCACAGCAGCGGAGGCACGCCTGGAGGGTGGATAGTCAAGATAGCCGGGTCTGGATTGGATAGTTTGAGTAATATGTGTGATGTAAACAGTTTATAGAATAATTTGTTGTACAGTATAGAATTGATTGATTTATTGATTTGTAAAGCGAGGCTATTGATAAAGAACGCTATACTTATTTTTGTCTGAAACGTTGATTGTTGTTTAAAATGACTTGATTTATAGTCGATGTGAGTGCTGACTTCATCTGCGATATTTCCATGTTTGTGGAAATGTATTACAGGCCTGTTTTGACCCTGTTTCAAGCTCAAAAACTATATCTGCTCAACTCACATCTATTTTCTTAGTCACCCAATCAAAAATAACCCCAGATTTGTTTGACATGATCTCCGTTTTGTGGGATCTTGTAAATTGCTGTATTTTAGACTTTCAAGATAAATCTCCTACTGATATCAGGCTCACTAGCCTGTAGTTAATAACCTCTTCCATACTTCCAGTTTTATGAAGTGGGACTATATTTTCCATCCTCCAGACATCTGAATTAAAGCAGTAAATATTGATGGGTTTAATAGGTTTGCTAGTGGTGTTACCTGCACCCCCTTTACGCTCAACCTCTTTAGTGCCCTATGGATGTACAACGAGTAAAAATATTTTTGGAGGGAACAGGTTACCATGACTATGGCTGCGGTTCCAGTGCGTTCTATAGCACGTGCACCCGGCGGGGGGGGGGGCGGGGGGTGGGAGGGGCGGCGTGTGCATAGTGCTTCACCGCAGATCGCGGTCCTGGACGAGAAGGAGAGTTTGTGATGGGAGGGGGCGTGGTGGGGTTTTTTCGGGGGCTCGGCCATGACCTCACGTGGCTGGTTCACCCTCATTGGCTGAACGTTGGTGGGGGCGTGGCACGCCTCTGTCGCAAGTTCCACATACAAAAAAATTGTATGTGAGAAAACTTGCAGTACAGCGCGGCTGCTAAATGCGCGCCGACACATGTACTTTGCCCGAATAGATTGGGTGGGCGGTGCTTGTGCGCACAGCATAGAACGCACTGGGACTGCAGCCTAAGGCCTACAGTCATCAAACAGTACTAGTATTCTTGGATAATGTGTTTGTTGAATACCAAACTGGTGTTGATCGAACTAACAATTGTAGCCTGGCGTCATTATAGGTACTGTTGGAAAATCTATTTTACAGAATGGTGACGTACTGTAGTAACACCTCTAAGGTGTGAGGGCCAGATTCAATAAAGCCGAAAGCAAGTTATCACAATGAAATCTGAAGACCGCTTCACTTTAATCAATAATTTATCATGGTAACGAGATAGGGAAGACAGGATACAGTGGCTGCAAAGAAGAGAAAGCAAAAATGTGAATCTGTTTGTTAATGAGCAATGTCTGTCAAATTCAATATGTACACGCTATTTATTATGCTCCAAACACGGATTATCACTGTGCCAAGTGAAATATGTATCTCTTGAGTCTATGATACAGACTCATAATTTCACTTCTGTAATACATACACACGTGAGCTACATTAATACATTCATGCACTCATGGCGTATGCAACAAAACTAAACATGACTGTATTACCCCTGAACCAGAGTGACAAATGAATATCTGACCCCCAGCACATATTAAACATAACGTGTGATGTCATAACGGCATTCTGTGACACAATTACAGATTTGTAACTCTTATTATGCAGAAGAGATGACATCACATGATATTCTCATTTTTAATAAGCACACTTTAGGTGGAATACATTCTTAGCCATGTTTCCTGAACCCTCCACAGAATGCTTTAAAGCTAGCTCAAAAAAAATAATCATGTTTAGAAACTGGTCACAGGGGCCATATTTTATTCCCACGTCTGGCAAGAAAACTTCCCTCATCTCGAGACTGTGCAAATGCAACCCATCTGGCACCTTTTGTGGGCCATACAGGATAGGCACCCCCAATTAAGCTCTCTTTAAAGACATGCACAAACCCAGAAAATGGCCTGACCTCTTAAAAACCCAACATATGGTATTTTTAAAATAAAACCCCAATCACATTAATCCCTGAAGAATCAGATGGATTAAAATACACAAAATTATCATGACATAACAAACATTGAAGGGAGAAAAGAAGGGAGAAAAAGGGGGAGACCAATGGTGTAATATGTCAAAATATATAAATAGATTTCTTAAAGATATGCAGGTCTCATTCACAAATAAACAATAAAATTAGGGAGAGCAATCAGCATCAGATCCCTCAATACATATTGTATATTGATCCAGAGGAAGACAAACCAAAAAACAGTGAAATATCTTTCCCTTGTTTATTTTTTTGGTATATCCTTGTATACCTTTCCTTTCTAAAAAAAATTCCAAACTTTTTATTAAGATATCTATTGTATCTGCCATCAATCTCCATGGGTAATGAATTCCACATTTTAACTGCCCTTACTGTAAATAACCCTTTCCTTTGTTTCTGGCGAAATCTCCTTACCTCCAACCTTAAGGGATGACCCGTCTTTTTTGTACTGCACCTGGGATGAAAAGTTCTTTTGAAAGCTCCTTGAATTTTCCCAGAATATATTTGTATATACTGTAGTTATCATATACCCTCTTAGGTGCCTCCTTTATAATGTAAACATATCTAATTTAGCTAGCCTCTCCTCATAAGACAGATTTTCCACCCCCTTTATTAATATGATGTCTCTTCTCTGTACTTTTTCTAGTCCCATAATGCATTTTTTATGGAGTGGTGCCCAAACGTGTGCTCCATATTCAAGGTGTGGTCTTACTAATGCTTTTTAGAGGGGCATAATTATGTTTACTTCCACCCATTCCCTGTTCAATGCAAGATAAGATCTTGTTTGCCTTTGCAGCTACTGCATGACATTGGACACCATTGCTGATCCTGCTGTCTTCAAGTACTTTTAAATCCTTCCCCGATTAATTTGTAGGTTGCCTGTTTATTATTGTTTCCCAAATGCATAACCTTACATTTATCTGTATTAAACCTCATCTGCCATTTACCTGCCCAAGTTTCCAGTCTATCTAAGTCCTTCTGGAGTGAAATTACGTCCTACTCTGATTCTACTACCTTACACAATTTAGTGTCAACAGCAAAGATGGAGACTTTGCTCTCTATACCAACCTCAAGTTCATTAATAAACAAGTTAAAAAGCAGGGGTCCAAGTAACAAAATTGAGGTACTCAACTCACAGCTTTAGCCCAACTTGAAAAGTTTCATTTATGACAACTCTCTGCTGTCTATCCTTAAACCAGTTTTCAATCCAGGAGTCTAATTTGATTTATTTAGTTCACTGGTCGCATGCTGAACTGTATCAAAAGTCTTTGCAAAATCTAAGTAGACCACATCCACTGCATACCCTGGTCTAAATTCCTAATTACCCCCTCAAAGAAACTTATCAGGTTAGTTTGACATGACCTATCCTTTATAAATCTATGCTGACTATTACTAATAATATTGTGATCCATTACTTATTCCTGTTTTAATCATGATGTTTCTATATTTTGTGTGTGTTTCATGTATCTATGAAGGTGGTATTTTCCGGTTGAGATACTTTTTCTTCATTGGTTACTTTTTAATCCTTGATTGAGATGGACTTCTTAGATTTGCACTCACCTGTTCACGTGATCACTGGAAACTTGTACTTAAGGGCGGATTTTTGTAACGCTTGTACTCACCATGAACAAGGCGGGACCCTGGTACTGAGGTGGGAAAGTATTAAACTGCGCACCCACAGCAGCGGAGGCACGCCTGGAGGGTGGATAGTCAAGATAGCCGGGTCAGGATTGGATAGTTTGAGTAATATGTGTGATGTAAACAGTTTATAGAATAATTTGTTGTACAGTATAGAATTGATTGATTTATTGATTTGTAAAGCGAGGCTATTGATAAAGAACGCTATACTTATTTTTGTCTGAAACGTTGATTGTTGTTTAAAATGACTTGATTTATAGTCGATGTGAGTGCTGACTTCATCTGCGATATTTCCATGTTTGTGGAAATGTATTACAGGCCTGTTTTGACCCTGTTTCAAGCTCAAAAACTATATCTGCTCAACTCACATCTATTTTCTTAGTCACCCAATCAAAAATAACCCCAGATTTGTTTGACATGATCTCTGTTTTGTGGGATCTTGTAAATTGCTGTATTTTAGACTTTCAAGATAAATCTCCTACTAATATCAGGCTCACTAGCCTGTAGTTAATAACCTCTTCCATACTTCCAGTTTTATGAAGTGGGACTATATTTTCCATCCTCCAGACATCTGAATTAAAGCAGTAAATATTGATGGGTTTAATAGGTTTGCTAGTGGTGTTACCTGCACCCCCTTTACTCTCAACCTCTTTAGTGCCCTATGGATGTACAACGAGTAAAAATATTTTTGGAGGGAACAGGTTACCCATGACTATGGCTGCGGTTCCAGTGCGTTCTATAGCACGTGCACCCGGCGGGGGGGGGGGGGGCGGGGGGTGGGAGGGGCGGCGTGTGCATAGTGCTTCACCGCAGATCGCGGTCCTGGGCGAGAAGGAGAGTTTGTGATGGGAGGGGGCGTGGTGGGGGTTTTTCGTTGGCTCGGCCATGACCTCACGTGGCTGGTTCACCCTCATTGGCTGAACCGTTGGTGGGGGCATGGCACGCCTCTGTCGCAAGTTCCACATACAAAAAAATTGTATGTGAGAAAACTTGCAGTACAGCGCGGCTGCTAAATGCGCGCCGACGCATGTACTTTGCCCGAATAGATTGGGTGGGCGGTGCTTGTGCGCACAGCATAGAACGCACTGGGACTGCAGCCTAAGGCCTACAGTCATCAAACAGTACTAGTATTCTTGGATAATGTGTTTGTTGAATACCAAACTGGTGTTGATCGAACTAACAATTGTAGCCTGGCGTCATTATAGGTACTGTTGGAAAATATATTTTACAGAATGGTGACGTACTGTAGTAACACCTCTAAGGTGTGAGGGCCAGATTCAATAAAGTCCGAAAGCAAGTTATCACAATGAAATCTGAAGACCGCTTCACTTTAATCAATAATTTATCATGGTAACGAGATAGGGAAGACAGGATACAGTGGCTGCAAAGAAGAGAAAGCAAAAATGTGAATCTGTTTGTTAATGAGCAATGTCTGTCAAATTCAATATGTACACGCTATTTATTATGCTCCAAACACGGATTATCACTGTGCCAAGTGAAATATGCATCTCACTTTATTTTTCACCAGCCTTACTGTGCTAAATTTGCCTGTAAAGATGCCGAGAGCCGTGTTTTCAGTGTTTTGTAAGAGCTGCTTTACCATTTAAAAATGTATTGTGTTTGCACTAACAGGCACTATATTATATGTACAGAAAAAATATTACTACAGTAATAAACAAAACTCTTTGTATAACATATCAACATTTATCAAATGTATACATTTATTAACCTTCTGAAAAATGGAAAGAAAAAGACGTGGGAAAATATAACAGTAAAATGCCCCTTATTACAAAGGTTTCTAAGAAAACCTTCATTTACTTACAGACCTCTGACACAGTCCCAAACTCAATGAGATTTATCCTGATTAGTTAGATAGTTTTCTCTCTAGATACTTATCATATTACCAATAGTTATAGTATTTTCCCAGTCCTACATACTGTACCTTCAAATGAGAATGTATCTTTCTTTACCAATTAATATATACTGTATTCTTAATGAATAAAGTGGGGGGGGGGAAACCTGATATGTATCACTGTGAAGTGAAGCAATACATTTTGGTGAACAAAAAGCCTGTTTACCAATGCTTATTGAATCCATCCCTAAGACTCTTTAATATCTTTACATTTAGTTAACATCCTATTCTTCTCAAACTGTTATAGGTGAAAATACTGTATAACAGACTAAAAAAAAATCCAAAATAACAATCACACTTAAAAATATATTAATTTTCAATATTACAGTTGCTGTATTAATATTAATATATTGATACAAGATACTCAATTGTAGAACTAATTGCAGGGTGTTAATAATAATATGTATTAATGTATGGTAATGTATGTATTTGTATATCGTTATTTGTTTTTGTTGTAATTGGTAACTGTAGCCCCCTTTCTCTATGCGTCCCGATCCACTGTGTGAGGCGAGCTCCAGCTGGAGTGTCTCACCTAATGTCTCTGTGGCCTGTGGCCTGGTCCCAGACCGCAGGGCACCGCGTGGCCATCCGGTCACCGATACAATAACACCTCTATATAATAATGGGGAAGCGTCTCTATCTGGGCTGCGGCCTTCCCTACAAAACTCAACTCAGGTGACTCAGGGCCTAAGGCCTCGGCCAGGGTGGCGCTGAGTGGGCAGGCAATGTGTGTGGCCAGCGTGAGCGAGCGCCTGCGGCTGCTCGGCGCTTAGCTGCTTGCAGAGCAAGCAAATTAGATTTTGCTGCTCGCAAGCGCGTCATGTGAGCGGTTCGCCCAATGAAGGCGAACCAGCTCTGTGACGTCATGGCCGCACCCCCACGCGCGCACACACATAGCCGTCCAGAAATTGGTTTTATAAGCAGGGCACAGCACACGAGCGCCAGTGTGCCAGCTCCCTGCTGGCCGCAGCCTAAGGGGAAAGACTAGGCCTAGTACAGGGAAGCACTGATCCCTGGACACAGCCTCTCTTCTTGCCTCCCTCCGTCTGACTGGTGCGCGGTCCGTTTGCGTGCCAAACCTAATTCCTTCCTCCTGGTTCCAAGAGCCCTATTGGCTTGGTATCCCCATGTGGCATATCCCTCCCTGAGGATCCTGTGACTTGTAGTCCCATGCGGCGTATTGCGGAACCATCTAAGATGGCCACCGCACTCGGCACCCACTGCGCATGCGCACCGCCTGTACTGCACACGCACAATACCTGAAATACTGTCCCCAGTCCCGGAGCACCGGAGCGGCTCCCCAATCATGTGGGATTCCAGTACCTAACCGCCAGCTCTCCTGCACCTACAATAGGGGAGAGGGGTGGCTTGGCTACATAGACACTCCTGACGAAGCCGGATACAGTCTGTCCAGACTGGGCGAAACGCATAGAGTGGTACCTTTTTGATCCTGAAGGCGATCCGTAGTTCACCAGCCGAGCAGCCGTGATGTCACACGCTCTGACGGGCGCAACGAGACAAGCTCCGACAGCACACTGCAAGCGAGGGAGGCTTGGAGGATCCAGGGGAGGCGGTGAGCAGCACGGTGACCCTTCGCTTTTCACAAATTATGTGACAAATGCTTGTTTTAATCTTGCACATTGTAAGTGCGCACTTTTATACCTTTTTACATAAAGATTCTGTTTATCAGCCTGATCGCGCTGTGTTCTCTCATCTCTCCTATATATACCACCATACCGCTGAGTGTGCCTTTGAGGGAGATCCTGACTACATTCATTCCACACGGGTAGCAGCCCTAATTGCAAATTGCACATTATTCATCTAAATCTTGTGAGTAGGCTGAACACACGAGCCAAGACTACATCATATGCCAGATCACATTGCCCATACATCTGCACATAAATTGTGTATTTTCTCTTTCTCCTTATCCCTTATATGCTCCTCCTGCACAAAGCAGTGATAAGTGCTTTTAAGTGGGAAAAAATGCCATTATAGCACGATACTGCAGTGTTATCACTGCTTTGAGAATCTCACAACAGGCAGCATCACACTATAAAGGCACGTATCTCACTTAAAAGCCCTTATCACTGCTTTGTGCATAGCACCCAGAAAACCCACTTATCACTGCTTAGTGCATGACCCCCTTAGTATCACATTTATTATTTTGTTATTTTATTATATTTAAAATATCTCTGATTAAATTTATTTTTTAATTTAATATCATTTAAGTTGTTCGCACCTTTTATTCACTATTTTTCACAATATAATGGAAAGGGGTGCCTTGGCAACATAACATTAATTTATTTGGTTTTTATATGTTAGCCTAACTTCAGCAAACATACTATTGAATACATTTCTTTGTTTTAGTCCGCTATATGTAAAAGAACATTTGTTACTTTAAAGAAAACTTAAATGGCTTATAAAGACATTAAATAGTTAATTCCTGTTATTTAGAAAAGACACAGACTCCCTGAGGGCTTACCTTCATCTTGGTATTTATTGAACTTTAAGCTACAACCAACAGGCTGGTTAATAACAATTCATGCAGCTGTCAATCTTTTTGACCAATGGCATCAATATTTCATGCTGCCAAATAACAACAATTAAGAAGCAGGCCTTGAAGAAGCACTTGGGGCAAAAGTGTTTCTAAAACTATAATGCAAAATCGACAGCACAAAGCAGACATTTCCGATGGGCATTCAAATAAGTCCTTTCTTACTAAAATGTATTTGTAAAACATTGTAAAGTAATGTTCTTCATTACTCACTCAAAGCTTGTTACACACAGGAAAGTTAAATAATGCATATGTACAATTCTCTGGAAAAGTATTGCTTTGTTCCAACTTGGCAGACATAGATGACTACTGATAAATTGTGTCTCTAAGACAATTGTCTTCATTGTCCCTTTCTGTTTGGAAGCAAGTATTTCCATTTGCATACTCATTTTAAGGTGTATATACAATATAAATAAATGACAATCACAAATGTATATATTTATAGTATTTATAGTTTATTTATTTTACTTACATCTAAGTAGTAATAAAATTTAATTGTAAAATATTTTTTTCTGCCAAAATTTGCGCAGAGAGAGAGGCGTGCCTCTCTCTGTAGCAGATAGAACTCGCCGGGTGAGACCTTTTCGTAGGGCCGACCATCTCGCCATTTTTTATAATGTTGCTATCACTGGTATTTGGGGCTTTTTTCATACCGTGATAGCAATGCTGCCAAAAATGGCGATTTAAAAACCTTGGTGATTTTTTCGGACTTTAGTGCATGAGGCCCTTTGCATTTATTTTGCGCACTAAGCCATGAGGCCAAAAATGGTACTCACTAAGAATGAAGGCCATTTTTTTAAGGGCCGATAGAAAAAAAAGCCCTATTGCCAGACCAGGTTTTTTTATCAGTGCTATCGCGAGATAAAGCCTAGCGAGTGGCAACTGATACAAAAAATTGCAGCTCTTACAGGTGATCATGCAATAAAAAAATTGATTTTGATAATAGTGTGCATGAGCAGGTTGTCTCCTGAGCTGAAGCACAATGATTTCAGCCTCGGGGACACCCTACATACCAAAAAACAGGCCCCAATATGGGGTGCTGGTATACCCTGTGCTTTTAAATCTCCCGCTTCACATGACCGTGGGATTTAAATCCTGCACTGGGATACCGGCACCTGATAACGGGCCTGTATCTGAGAAAGCAG
Source organism: Ascaphus truei (assembly GCF_040206685.1). NCBI lineage: Eukaryota > Metazoa > Chordata > Amphibia > Anura > Ascaphidae > Ascaphus > Ascaphus truei. The sequence continues at coordinate 434,568,644 of NC_134484.1, read as the reverse complement.
GGGGACCCAAAGGCTGAAATCAACGTGGTTCACCTCAGAAGACCCCCTGCTCCCACACACTAGTATCAAAACACAAATGAAATGTAAAAACAAATTGTAATCATAGCTGCTATTCGCTATGTTAATAAAGCTGCTTTAATTTAATTTTACGAATAGTGTGCAGGAGTAGGGGGTCTCCTGAGCTGAACCACATTGATTTCAGCCTCGGGTACCCCTTGCTTACCAAGTTACAGGCCCTGGTATGGGGTGCCGGTATCTCCTACATTATTTAAATCTCCATGTCACGTGATGCTGCCAATTTAAAAATGACGGCGCTGCCGGCACCCAATGCCCAATAACGGGGCCTATAACTTGGGAAGCAGGGGTCCATGAGGCAGCAATCAAAGCGGTTCAGCTCAGCAGACCCCCTGCTCCCGCACACTATTAGTAAAAATTACATTAAAGCAGCTTCATTACCTTTGTGGCTAGCTGCTAAAGCAATGAAGAGGTTAATGCACAATAGCAGGTATATTGGGGGCAGAAGGGGTGAGTGAAGGGGGTACTTGGCCCCTCACTCACCCGCTCTGCCCCCAATAAACATTACAATATGAACTACCCACCAATACACAACCCACCCCTGCACCCCCACATAAAAGCATTTCTTATTTTTTGTTTCTGCACATGATTGATACCGGAGGCTGGTGGAGGTCCTCGGGTGTTCTCTGCGGTTGTTCGGGGGCTCCATGGGTGTCCTCAGGTGGTCCCCACGGATGTCTGGGACCCCACAGGGGACCTTGGGTGGTCCCCGTGGGTGTCCGGGGGGCCCCACGGTTGTCCAGGGATCCTCAGGTGGTCTCTGTGGTTGTTCAGGGTCCCCCTGGTTATCTGTGGGTCCTCGGGTGGTCCCCGAGGGTGTACAAAGGTCCTCATGTGGTCCCCTCTGGCCTATGAATCAATCCTGTGCATTACAAAAAGTGTAATACATTCAAATAACCCAATACATACAGCACAGTAATGGGCAAATTTTACTATTATCCAAATATGGGTAATAGAATAGTGCAATTGCCGTTTAAAATAAAACATAAACCAGCAGCATAAAGTAAATAAAACTTGCATTTACCCCTGCCAGTCTGCCAGGATGAAGGCTGTCCTCATCCTCATCACCATCCTTGTCCTCCATTGGCAGAAACTATACAATCAAAAATACAATATAATGGTCATAATGGTCCTAAACCCCTTAATCACCTTAGCAGTTAGAAACCGCTATAGTAATTAAGGGGTTAACCCACACTCCCCTGCTACCCACCTGGGAGGCCTAACAACCCACCCTGGGGACACTACTCCCGCTATCCATTGATTGCACAGTGTTTAAGCATGCCCATATGCTTTGCTACTAGAGCAATAAACGGGGAAGCAAAAAAAAAAACAGGCCCAAAATAAAACACATTACAGTAAATAGAAAAAAGAAACACATTACAAATGCCAATAAATCAATTGATTGGCACAATGGTACATCATGCCCATATAATATGGACATGATTTAACACTATGACAGTCAATGGTCAACATAAAATATAAACAACCCCCAACAATATCAAAATCAATCAAAACAATCACCAAATAAACAACAATAATAAAGTAAACACAAAAAAATCCTGAAATCAATAAAGAATTAAAAATCAAAACACCAAAAAAATGAACGAAAACACCAAATAAACACCATTATTAAAATGCAAAAGAGCAAAAATAAACCACAATTAAAAAGCAAACACCTAAAAAAACAGAAATACAAAATAGAAAACACCAAAAAATCCCATAATTAAAAATCAAAGCACAAAATACATTGCAGATATAATTAACAGCAAACAACCAAAATACATTTAAAATAAATAAAAGCAAGCATTTGACAAAAAATGCATTGCTTGTCACTGTATGTATGTATATAATGTATATAATGCATGTATGTATATAATGTATATAATGTATACCCTGCTCATTATGTAACTGTATTTGTAATCATGTATTATTTGTCTTAACTCTGTGCCCAGGACATACTTGAAAACGAGAGGTAACTCTCAATGTATTATTACTTCCTAGTAAAATATGTTATTATAAATAAATATAAATAAACATTATAGCCCTAAAGGGGCATACATAAATATGTTGGCAATCAATGGGCAATGAAAAAAATAGTAAGAAAAATACAATGAAAAAACTTGCAAAATTAAAATAACATACATTCAATGATTTTTCTTACATTTAGATGTCTTCCCCCTTTGATTCCAGGGGTCTTAGGAAACTCTCGAACAAAGAAGCCACGATCCTCAACAGCCACGGTCCTAAGATCCAGTAAGCTCGTTTCTTCTTCTTTCTTTTCTTCTTTCTTTTCTGTTAATTGTAATCCAATTGGGAGTCTCTTTTCTTCTTCATCTGTATCTTCATATTTACTGTCCATTGTAATCCAATATGGAGGAGATGTTACTCCTTCACCTTCTAGGCATCAAACGAGGCCTTATATAAGAACGGAGACGTCATATTGACTGAGAATGGTTCCCACGCAATCTGGTTGACTGTGATAACCTTGTGCCATTTTTTAAGGATGTGATATCATGTAAAGGGAGTGAAGCCAGCCAATCAGAAAGGCTATGCTTCCATTCCCATTAAGATGACGTCACCAAATCCAAGATGGCTGCCGTCACATGTTACTTCAACCAATCAGATTGTGAGATGTATATCCCCAATCTCATTGGTTGTATGAAACTATGTGTCAGAGTAAATTTTTGGAAAGGATGTGACGTCATCAAAAGGGAGTGACGTCACATCCTTTACAAAATTTTCTCTGTCACATGGTTTCATACAAGCAAGCACACAGAATATTCCCACTTATTTTTGGATTGCATGGTGTGTTCATGGGTGCAATATCGTCTGCTAGATCTGTATTTATAGATAATATAAAGGGGTCTACTTATCAAGCTCAGGAAATTTGTGTTTCACTGCTTCAAAGATTTTCTATTGCAGTCATTAGTGTCAGTATCAATGTTAATCAAGTTTCTTAAATTGAAGCAGACCAATAATGCTGCTGGCTAACACCACCTGGTAAATGTTTTTTTCCATTACTAAATGAGGAAAAAAGGCAGAGAGAGATGCAGACAGACACATCTCTCAAGGCTGCAGTCCCAGTCATGTCTGTGATACGCGCGCCCGGCGGAGGGGGGGCGGCGCGTGCACAGCGCTAACCACGATCTGCGGTCTCCAGGAGAGAGGAAAGCTTGCGACGGGAGGGGGCGTGGTCGGGGATTTGCCGTAAAAACCTTGCAGTACGGCGTGGCTGCACCTTCAGCGTGAAGGTGACAACTGGGCCCAGCCCCATTGAGGGGCGGTGCTTACACGCGCAGCGCACGCTGAGCCATGCACTGTGGCAGTGACTGGGACCACAGCCTTAAATGGGCAATCCCAAAGTAGTCAGTAAAATAAAAAAAATACAACAACTTATTATATAATCAGAATACTTTGAAAAATATCATACTTTTTTTTTTTTTACAGTATATAGAATCTTCTCTATTTCTAGTTTTATCAGAAAATAAAGGACTTAAAATTACTTTAAAAAGAACAAACACAGCAATCTACATGCTGGGAAAGATTTTGATCCCATTCTGTTGAGTTAAGCTGATCTTTTCTCCCGCACAGAGGAGACTACTTTAAAGCATACAACCTGCTAAGTTTTACATGTTATTTTATTTTACTCATACTTAATTTAAAAAAAAACAAACATCAATCACCTACATTTAAGCTAAAGCATTAAGCTTACCATGGATTACCCATGGCTCCAGCTGGACCCCTCTCCCATTCCCAATAAACACACCATACAACTTCTTGGGAGACATTAACGGCCACAGCTTTTTTTTATAACAACAGATACATATATATATATATATATATATATATATATATATATATATATATATATATATATATATCATATTTGTCCCCAACTAGGGACCCAGCGAGATTGCTCTGCCCACATCTACCAGAGCACATGGGATACCCCCATCTCGTGCTCATCTAGCCATTCAGTATCTTAGTGTGAATGGCACAGAGTTCCCATTGGAAGGTCACTATCAAACCAACCGAGCCTAGTCTGGAATGGTACGCCTTTCCTAAATTCCATCTGGAAGGTAAACATTCTGTCTCCTTAACCTGGAATGGTATTGCCTTTCCAAACTAAAACTAAAATACTTCTGAGGTTTGAGACCTCCCTCCAGGTGCCAATACTGACTGAGTTCCCACCCCCTTCCCCACCACCCATGAGTAACATTATTCCCTCCACCAGGAAGGTAATTTAAAAGGCATTAAACTGGCTTAGTGAGCTGCCACTAGCCTTTTCCAGCGTGCCTTGCCACAATAGAATCAGGATCATCCCTGATATCTAATAAATGGACATCATCCTCCCGAAACAGACCTTTCAGCCCCCCTTCAAAGTCCTCATGCAATCCCCTAAATCCTGCAAGAATCCCGCCATCACTTTGTTTATTTTCTTCCTAGATCTGTCTATCGCTGCCTCATTTCTGGCCCCACGCCAGCACAACCTAGGAGACACCTCTGACAATACTATCATTATATGACTAAATCTTGCCATTAACCTCACTATAACCCGCTGCATGCCCTCATTAAATGATTGGACCAATTTCAAATCATTTTCCCACACATGCAGCAAAATTATATCAGGAAAGGTCCTACCCCTTTCCTTATGCAATAACTCAGGCAGTAGTTTGTCCCAACACATCCCCCTTCTGCCCACCCAAAACATCCAGGTCAAGTCTGCCCTTATCCCGCTCTACCTTCCCCCTGACTCAGCTCACTTTGCTGCCCAGTGAACATTGGAATCCCGCAAAGCCAGACTTCCAGAAGGGCTTGACCTGGACAAAAACAAATAACACAATCAACCAGTGACTTTTTTACAATTTGTACAGGGTCTAACCTTTAAAATGCCTGATGACCACCTGCCCAATGTTTTAATAGCTGCCTCCTCTAGGCTCAATCTAGCAGCTTCAGGTCCCGCCCCAATTCTAAGAGAATGGTACTTAATTATCAATCTCAAAAACCCGCTAACTCTGCACATCTCTTCATAACCCTTATAAACTGGAAACGGGTGTAAGGAATCCACACCTGAGTTTACTGGTTACCTTGCCTTGCAGACCTGGGCAGTCCTGGAACACTCCTCCTGGTATCTACAGCAGCTGTGCAAGCTATTTACTGCAGCTCCAGCCGTGTACTCAGTCATTGGAGCAGTGCTCTCACACCCTCCTCCGGGGATTAGCCCGCTGGCCTTTAAGTACTGCATTCCCACAATCCATCTCTGCCGAGCATAAATCCTTCTAGGATGTTCACTGTGTTTGCCACAGCTACCTGTTTGGCCGCCTTGTTCCTGTTTCCATGGTTCTATGTTCATGTTCCTAGTTCCTGGTTCCTGTCCTGGTTCCTGTGCAGAAGCGTTAGTTTCCCAGCATACTCTTCAGCCCCACATTCCAAGAGGCCTGCTGCCTTTCCCATAGCGGAGGCCTGCCTTCCTAGTCCTGAGGTCTGCTGCTCTCTCTTCTTGCAGAGGCCCGTTCTGGACTCATGCGCTGAAGCATTGGTTTACCAGTGCTGCCTGGCGGTGTGCCCACTCCGGTCAGCTTTGTCCTTCCTGAGACCGGCGCCATGGGCCATGGACGCCACTCGCACAAACCCCATTCCCGACCTGCAGCAATTACGCTGAAGCAGGAAGACCTGCTTGATTTCCTGTTGCCGACTCCCTGTTTGGACTACGTTTACCCTGATGTCTCCAATCCTGACCCTGGCTTGTCCACTGACTACGCTGCTCTCTCCAGTCCCGACCCTGGCTCGTTTGACTATGGATTTCGCATTCCGGATCAGCCTGCGCGGTCTAAGGTCGGTGCTTATATAACCCCACCTCAGCCACGCGGTCCGACCCTGGTTTGTGGCGAGCACAACCATGACAACGGGGCACCGCAGTTCCATCTTCATGTGTCAGAGAGGTTGGAGCACAACCCTAGGGCCTGCACTGCCCATACTCTAAAACCCACCCTACATGACAGATCATATTGCCTTCTAACCCCCCTAGGTGAACTCATTTTACTATCCCTGCCTGCCTCACAGATGCTGCATTGAATTCTACATCTTCTCTTTGAAATCCCCAACTTTATTAACTGCAATATTTCATTGTAGTCCAAGTATTGACATGTTCATGCTCTTAATAGTTCGTGGGATGCAATAAAATATATCTTAAGACCAGACTTTTTGAGTACAGACATAATTTTGTGGCTTGATTTACTAAACAAGGAGTTTCAAAACATTTTTTTTTTTCAACTTAAATTTTTTATTGGAAATTACAAGTGCAAACATTGTGTCACAGCCCGTTGTACCACTTCCAGTTATAAAACACACATACAGACGACATCACAAACAAGACGAGATGAACCAGACAAGGGAACCGGGGTGGGGGGGAGGGGTGGGGGAAGGGGGGAGGGAGAGAGGAGGATGCTTCAAGCTTCTTTGTTCGTAGCTGTCATTGTACACCTTGACAGGTGCTGACTGGGTTGGCTTTCTGGGGCGAGACCTGCCTTTGTGTCCTCCTTCCTAAACTAAACCCGTGGGGCTGTCTGCTATCAGTACGTCTCTACGTCACGTCGCCTATCCGACCGTCAAAGGAGAATGCATCTGTTTTTATTAGTGCAAGATCGTGGCGGCATCCACCCCTGGGATGTCTAACTGGGCCAACCATGGTGCCCAGACTTTAAGGTAGTTTGTGCCGGAGTCATTAACCGAACTTGTTAATTGTTCCATCCTGCAGACATGTCAAATCCTGTTTCCGATCTTAGGGATAATAGGGATTTCTTGTTGCTTCCATAATGCTGCGATCTCGCATCTTGTGGCTGTTGCAAAATGGGCGATCAATTTATGCGCTGCATTTGACAGACCCCGGATCCGCCTGCCCAAAAGGAACACCCACGGGTCCAGGGGGATCTCCAAACCGAGAATCTGCTGAATCCAGTCTCTAATCTGTTCCCAAACAGGGACCACTCTTGCGCAAGACCACAGCATGTGTCGCAGATCCGCCTCCTCCCCACATTGATTAGGACAAAGAGGGGAGTAGCCTCTCACAAATTTAGCTAAGCGGGTTGGGGTGTAATACCACCGCATAAGGACTTTATATGCGTTCTCCTTTAATGTGGTGCAAATTGAACTTTTTGCAGCTGCCTGAATAATTCTGTCCCTCTCTTCGTCTTCTAATGTCTCCCCTAAGTCCTTTTCCCAATGTCGGATGTAGCAGTCTGTGCTCGTTAGGCGTTGTCGGGCAGATCACTTCCCTGTACATTCTAGATGTAAGTCCCCTTGTGTCCGTACCTCTAGAACACAGCTGCTCAAAATTAGTTCGTGCCGGTCTAATTGGCTTTTTATTATAAAAATCTCTGATCTGGAGGTACCTAAAGAATTCGCTATTTGGGATACTTTTAGAGGATTTAATTTGTTCAAAGGTTTGTATGGTCGTTATACCCTCCAGATCTTTAAGACGGGTTATCCCCTTTTGAGTCCAGTTTAAGAGGTTTTTGCTGTTCAGACCCGGAGCGAAGTCTGGATTGCCCACAATTGGCGTCATCAATGACTCTTTAGTAGTCAACTGACATCTAAATTTAGTGGCCTCCCAAACTCTTAGTGAATTGGCCAAGCAAGGCACCGCTTAACCTCCTCTTATGGTGGGACGCTTTAAAATACCCTTAGCAATTCTTGGGTTTTTCATATTCCAAATAAATTTCATTATTTATTACTGTAGGGAGAGGATGTCCGCCTGTACAAAAGGGATAGGGAGACTCTGGAAAAGATATAACATCTTTGGGAGGAGGTTCATTTTCACGCTATGTATCCTCCCAATCCATGAAATACTCCCCTTCATCCAGGTCCTGAGATCCTCCCCCAGTGTCTTAATTACCCTGGGAAAGTTAGCTTTATATAATGTTTTGTAGTCCCTTGTGAGATAAACCCCTAAATATTTGATAGCGGAGGGTTGCCATTTGAAATTAAAATTGAGGTCAATCAGCTTTTCAACTTCTTTTGGTAAATTGATATTGAGGGCTTGAGATTTAGACTGATTGATCTTAAACCCCGAGATTTGGTTAAATTTACCCAGGATGTTGAATACGTTTGGGATAGACGTGAGAGGTTTGGCTAATGTAAGAATGACATCATCAGCGCATAGATTGGCTTTGTGCAACTGGTCTCCCACTGGGATTCCAGAAATATCTGGGTTATTTCTAATGTGCGCCGCTAAGGGTTCTATGCACAAGGCGAACAGCAGTGGCGACAACGGGCACCCCTGCCTCGTTCCGCTTTTGATTTCGAATTGTTTTGAGGGGAAACCTTGGTGTCTCACTCTTGCTGTAAGTTCTTGTATAGCGCTAGGATGGCCTGCAGGAGGCGTCCCTCAAAGCCAAACGCTCTCAAAGTTTCTGTTAGGTAGGGCCAGTCTATCCTATCGAAGGCTTTCTCAGTGTCCAGACTTAACACCATGGAATGTATGTTTTTCTTTTGGGCCAGATCAATCAGGTCAATAATTCTCCTGGTGTTATCTGCCACTTGCCTACCTCCGATAAACCCTACCTGATCCGTGTGTATTAACCCGGGAAGAACTCTACCCACCCTGTTGGCTATAAGTTTGGAGTATATTTTAATGTCGGAATTAATCAGTGAAATGGGCCGGTAGCTCTTACAGTCTGCCGGGTCCTTTCCGGGTTTGTGGATCACAGAGATTGAGGCTTGGAGCATTTGTGCTGGGAATGAGGCGCCTGATAGAATTTCGTTGAATAACTTTAACATGTGGGGGGATAGTATCTTAATATATTTCTTGTAATATAAGTTTGAGAAGCCATCCAGCCCTGGGGCTTTGGCAGGTTTTAGTGCCTTGATGACCCCAGAAAGCTCCTCCATCGTGAAGTCCAACTGGAGTGCCTCCCTGTCACTTCTCTCCAAAATTGGTAGTTTCGCCTCTTTTAAGAAGGTCTTTAACGACTCTCTTCTTTTCAGGTTGTGGGTCACCTTATCTCCATTGTATAGTTTTTCATAATACTTTTTGAACTCCTCTACAATTTTCCCAGGAATGGAGGTAAGGTCACCTTCGTGGTTTCGAATTGCGTGAATGTGATCATTTGGAAGCTTATTTTTTAGCTTATTGGCAAGTAGTGTGTCAGGCTTGTTTGCTTTTTCATAACATTTTCGCTGAGACCAGGCCATTTCCTTCTCAGCCTGGGCGGAAAGGAGGAGATTAAGACTGGTTGGTGTCTAGTACTTGTTTAAGCGTGTGATCACTCTTATTTATTTTGTGTAGGGAAGAGAGCTCCACTAGTTACTTTTCTAGCTCTTGGATTTTTTTCTCCCTTTCCCTTTTTCTTTTAGCGGCCAAATTCATTATTACCCCCCTGAGGGTAGCCTTATGGGCCTCCCACAGCGTGGAGTGTACTGCCACACTCCCCTCATTCTCCTCGAAGTAATGTTTGAGTTTATCCCCTATTGCCGTCTTTAAGGCTGGGATTTTCAACAAGATCTCATTCAATTTCCAATTCGCCCTAGGTCTGTCTAGTGGTATTAGTGTGCATCGCAGCTCGATAGATGCCTGGTCAGACCATGAAATATCATGGATCTGGGAACGAGAGACCCCGGGGACCATTCTATTGGATACAAGGAAGTAATCAATCCTGCTATAGGTGTTGTGCGGGTGTGAGTAGAAGGTATATTCCCACATTCCCTGGTGTTGTTCCCTCCATATGTCCAGTAGTTGGCAGTCTCTTAAACCCTTTTTAATTGTTAGTACGTCAGGTCTATGTGTTGCGTTAGTGGTCGAGTATCTGTCAAGGTCCTCATGCAGTGCCCTATTCAGGTCTCCTGCTACGATAATATTCCCTCTTGCCACTTTGCTAAGTTTCCCGAAGAATGTGTCAAAGAAATCTGTGGCCTTTTCGTTAGGGGCGTATATTGTTGCTAGTGTGATACGGAATCCTTGTATTGCTCTCCGCACGATGAGGAACCTACACTCCCTGTCAGTAAATGTCTTATCGGTTACAAACGGTATACGATTATGGATTAATATGGCCACCCCTTGTTTTTTAACCTTTGCGGAGGACAGAAGGTGTACCCTATAGTCTTTATCAAGGAACGTGGGACAGTTGCCCTGTGAGAAGTGTGTTTCTTGCAAAAATAAAATTTCTGCCCCCTTACGTTTATAATCCCGAAAGGCGACTCTACGCTTTGCCGGACTGTTAAACCCTTTAACATTGTGGGCTATTAGCCTGAGTTCCTTACTCATTGAAGCATGTGAGTCGACGTGTCTGCCGTAAACTTTTCCTGTTTGGCGCGGCTGGGCCACCTCTGGAGCCTGCTCTCTTCCTTGTATCACGGCACATCTCCCTCTTGGGAACACAAAAGGGGGGGCACACAAAAGGGGAAACCGGAGAATACAAAAACAACACACAACATATTCTGGAACGTATTAATTCTCGACGTCTTGGCGAGGTAACCCTTTCATCGAGGTCATCGCCTTTGGGTATCCGAACTCTTCTCCAGCAGTCAGGGAGTAACTTGGGGTGGGTGCCACCCTCCCCCAGAGTCCTGACCCAAAGGGCTTCACTAAGGCCCAGGAGAATCACCCTCCTCCCCCCTAGCGTGTGGCCCATGCGGATTTTGAAGCAGGTCGCCTCCTACCACTCTTGCCTCGCTCATCCCTTATTTATATTAATGAAACCTAACTATCTACTAGTGGCTGCCCAGATTTCCCAGCGCCAAACCAACTCTAGCCCCGTTTCTTCCCCTTATTTTTTTTCAGTGTAGTAACCACTGCAGGACTCACTGTCACCTTTCTATCTCCACTCTCTGTCTGACCTCCCCCACCTCCTAATGCCCTACACTGCTCCCTCAATTCTTTCTCTTGTTAACTTCCCCCGTCTCTCTATCTCCCTTTCTACCTGCACCTGCCCAACAACTCACCCTCTCTCCCCAACCTCATACCTTCCGCACTCTAACCCTTTCCCTTCACTTCCTTCTTAGCCTACAATCACTTCCCCCTTCCCACTTCTACCAGTCACCACTCTCTCCTCCCTCCGCTAATCCCACCTTGCCTTCTTCCCTGCTTATGTGTCTGCTTCTTTTCCCCAACCTCCGCTCACTTACCCCTTCCTTCTCTAGCACATTCTTTTATCCTTCTACTCCCTTACAACTTGCCCTCTCTCCACATCTCTTACCTTACATTCTGCTGTCGTTCTATCTCCTTGCTTACTCTATCTATAATCCTCAACTTCCTGCTTAGCCCTCACTCACCTACCATACCCTCTTGCTATTCCTACTGCCTTCGCTTCCCTTTTGCTCTTAATTTCTTTGCGCGGCGGCCCTCTTCTTCTCTCCGCCTCCGCCTCTGTGCCGCTTGATTTTTCAAATTCCCCGCCTCCGCCTGACAAGATGTCCTCTTCTCGCCAGGGTTGTCGGACCGGCTCCTCATAGCCACCTCGCGGGGCCTCCGTCTAGCGCCATCCGTGGCATTGACGTCATCCATCTGTGATGACAGGGGCCGGCTCTGCGCCACCTCCAAGATGGCAATGCTCCTTTCGGGTCCATCCGGTGACGCGCTTCTGGGCAGCCGCCATTTTGGATCGCGCTTCTCACCAGTGCGGAGGTGTGGGCGCCTGTTCCTGCTCCTGCTTCCCACTCTCTCACTCCCTTCCGGCTCCTGCGCCTCACCGTGGATTCCCGCCAACTCAGGTATCTTCGCCATCTTGTGTGTTGGGGTGCTTTCGTGGAAAAGGTAGGCCGAAAGTTTATTAATAGCTTTTTTACTTTAGCGTCTGGTGTCTTCTGTGGCCTGCTGCTGTGGACAGTCTCCTTCAGAAGTGTGGGGCTCAATTCTCTCCCTTTGGGGGGTGGGAGCCTGCCTGGGGCGCTGTTCCTCTGGGACCTGGGGGTACCTTTTCGGCAACTTAACTTAAGTCCATCAACTACTGCCGCAACTTTAACTTGTGGGGATTCATAGCTCATTCTGTGTCCCTCTGCGCCCTGGGGGACTCGTACGCTGTTCCCATGTGGGCTCAGGGAGCAGGCTGGCTGGGTCAGAGGCAGTAGTGGCCTCTCCCAGGCCAAATTTAATGAGGAAGGCTGGCCCCTCTTCCAACTTCCTTATTGTGTATGCCTTGCCTCCTCTCGCCACCTGAAGGTCGAAGGGGAAGGTCCACCTGAACCTGACCCCTTCTCTCTCAGGGTCTTCGTGACCGGTAGCAGGGATCTGCGGTGGGCTAGCATCACAGGGGACAGGTCCTGAAAGATGGACAGCCTCGTGCCCTCGTGCTCCACCACAGGTAGGGGTCTGGTTTTATGTAGAACAGCCTCCTTTGTTCAGTAATGGTGCAACCGGAGCACAATATCTCTGGGCTGCTTGTTCTGGAGCGGTTTTGCTCTTAGGGCTCTGTGGCACCTATCCATCACCAGGTGATCTTTTAGGGTATCTGGGAGCAGAGCCTCCAGCCATTTTGTAATTAACTCATCGCAGTCCAGGACAGATTCAGCGACTCCTCTAATCCGTAGGTTATTATGTTTGTCTCTGTTCTCCGAGTCCTCTTGGCGCTCCCGTAATTCATTTATCTGCTCTTGCAGCCCGTGTATTTCCAATCCTGCCTTTTGATCGCTCTGATCGATTGGTCCATTTTATTCTCCAGGGTATTTGTCCTTTCCCCCATTCCGGACACCTCTTTCTTCAGGTCTTTAATCTATGCCTGGAAAAGTGTCTTAAGGTCGGTGTATAATTTGTTAAGTCGCACTGTCTGACTGGTCTCAGTGCCGGGTTGTCCCGCTCTTCCTCTTCTCCGTCCGGCTCTGTCTCCGACCCGGCATTTGAATGAGGTGCCATTTCCCCTCCCGCTCCACTCGCCCCTGCATGGCCGAAGTATTCTGGCAATCCTTTCTTTCTAGCCACCTTGGGGCCTTTTCTGGACATCCTGGGACCGTAGGTGCTTTATTTATGTAAACTGGCATTTGATTTGGTGATTAAGTTGATTTTATTAGGTTTCAGCTAACGTTGTCGGTAAAGCAAGGCACGGAGCTCCTAACCTATGAGACCATGCTCCTTGCCGTCGCGCATGCGCCTCTCATAACATTTTTTAACTTACAGTATCATAATAAAAACCTACTTGATTCTTTCATCAAACACTATGAGGGTAATTCAATATACAATAGAAGGAATGATCTTTCACACATACAAACATTACTCTAGATTACTGTATTCAGGAGTTCATATTGTTTTATTTAACAGAAAACCAAGACAGGAAGCCCATCACACAACATTTTAGGGGGTGCAACCATGGCCACCAACAGGGAGGTAGAACCGGGACAGTTGTTCTGAGACCTGTTGCTATGGGGGGCCCGGTCGGCCAATGCTGGCAGTTGGATTTGGCCAGAGGTTGGGCCCAACATCTGTGCCTGTCAGGACCACAGTTGCCTCCCCTGCCGGTTGGTGCCAGGCCTCTCTCACCAGTTCGCATCAGAAGTTGGGTCTGCCCAAAAGTCGGGCACAACTTATGCATCCACGTGGGACCAGTATGGCAAGTGAGGCCTTCCATCCCCAAGGAAGATAAAACATTTTCTGTGTGTGTATATTTTGGAATTGATTGTGTGTTTGAACTATGTGTGTGTGGGGGGGAGGGTTTTTTTATAGTGTGTGTGTTTTGGCATGCGGGTTAAATTATGTGTTTTTACCTTTCTGCTGCCCCATCACCGGGGAGAGTGTCCTGCAAAGTGATAGTGATAAGCCATAATTGCTCGTGCAGATGATACAGATGGAGCTGAGGAGGTTGGGGTGCTTGGTCTGCTTCTCTTGCTCTCAGCTGAAGGGGCATGCTGATTACAGCATGTGCAGGCTGAGTCAGCACCACCCTTTACTAGGCATCGGGACAATGCTGATAACATCTGCTCAGACTGTTTCATGGTTATAGCCTTTGAACTACGGGTGCTGAAGCCTCTACACACCTAAATTGTTTTAATGCAGCTTTACAATTGAATTATGTGTGAGTGGGGTTTAATTATATGTGTATGGGTGTTGAATTATGTGTGTGGAGAGGTGTTGAATTACTGTGTATGTATGTGAGGTTGGGGGTTGAATTGTGTGTGTGGTGGGGGGTTTGATTTAGGTTTTGTGAGGTGGGGGGTGAATTGTGTGTGTGATAGGAGGGATTTGTGTGGGGTGAGGAGGGGGTTGAATTATGTTTGTGTATGTGGGGTCTTTAAACGTGTGTGCTGGGGGGGAATTTGTGTGTGGGTGGAATTTGTTTGTTGTGGGGACATTTGTGTTTGTGTAGTGGAATTGTGTGCATGTGTGTGGGTATTATGGAGGGTAGGGGGAATAGTGTGCTTGGCCAGTAAGGGATTGAGTGAGAGATGGGTGCATTGATTGACAGAGGGGGAGTGTGAGTGAGAGAAGGTGGGGAGGGAGAGAGAAGGGGAATAATATATGAGGGAAATGTGAGATAGGAGGGAAGAAATAGAGGGGTGAGAAAGCAAGAAGGTGAGAGAGGGGGAACCTTGAAAGGCTGCCGACAGGGTGGTTCCCAGTAGAAACCTAGTGCTGGGCCCCTTTGTCAGGTGCCTACAGGTGTCCCAACCACAGTGATACAAACAGAAAATAAATACCTTGGGAAACTCCTTGTTTAGTAAATCCAGCTGCAATGGTGGGTCTGTGCTCTTAAAATCTGGTCTTTAAAGATATTTTAGCACATCCCACGTACTGTTTAGAAAATAAGCATTTCAATATGTATAATAAAGTAGATATGGTTATTTTTATTAGCGATCGATCTAATATAGAATTAATATTATTAAAAAGCTGAGAAAACGTATGAGGCATTTTGGCAGTCCTTTTACACTAATACTCCATTCATAAAACCATACTAGAAGCCCAAGCAGGGGTGGCCATCTCCAGTCCTCAAGAGTTACCAACAAGTCAGGTTTACAGGATATCCCTGCTTCAGCACAGAGAGACTCTCAATTTAATAGTATATCCCCTCTAACATCCCTCCAAATAAATTAAGGAGAAATGCCAGAGCTGATAAAGGGGTGCTCCAGAGGTACCCTGGGAGACATGCGTATGCAAAGTATATTTAAATGAGACCAATCCCACACCTCCTAAAAGGATTTTCATACCAACTATATAGATTTGATAAGGCTAAGGCACTTCATGACTGGAATGGTGTACTCGTTTCAGACCCAACAGGACAAGAACCCACAACCATTGATTTTCTATGTAGCAGAACTAGCAGTGCGAGCTAAGCCAGCTAATGGGTAGCCTCTTGTGTTACATCACAGTTTTGGTTTGATCTGCTCAGTGCTCAAGTATAGCTAATCCCCAACCAAAACCAAAACTCATTAATTCACAGACCCACAACCCACCACCCACAACAACCACCTAGCACCAAAAAAAACCTACCCAAGACTCGCTACACTTACCCTGCACCCAAACTCACCCAGCACACACAAAACCCACCCATTACCAATATACTGTACATATGATACTTGTGAAGCCTGCTCCGTAATGCATTATGGTCGCCTCTAGCAGCAAAACAGCTAAAGCGAGCATAATTTTAAAGTAATCATAAGTATACAGGCAGCATATGACATTGATCTCCTAGATATAACAACATATCCCAGTGTAAATCAGAATATCTTAGAGAGAAGGGAAAAGACGTTACATCATTACACTAAAAAACGACTTTAATTTTACAACATACTGTAGGTTGTTTAGGCAAACCTAATAAGAGAGATCCAAGTAGAATATATATCAGAGCTCTTAGGTCACACTCAAATATATATACTGAATAATAATCTCACTGTGTCCAATGCTGCCAAAGGGCCAGTTGGCATCAAAAATGGTACCAGGGAACAGGATTTCTAAAGTTCAAAATATTGCATGGCGTATGGGCAAGTTTCCTCTATTGTGCACCATTCCTCAAATTAAAAAAAAACATTTATTTGATTTGCTTAATGTTATATAGCTAGCTCCACATTTTTAGTATTTCTTATACTTGCCATCTGTATTCCGCATGTTGGTTACACACTAGTGATTTCTCTGGACCTTCTGTTTTATTGTGTTTCCTTACACAACCTACAGATGCAGCACTATGAGTGGTCATGCTGCCACACCTGTGTTATTTTCATCTTTGCTCACATCTGCTCTTGGTCTCAGAAAGGTGACTTAATGGCCCATCGGGACTAACACAGCAGGGGTCCCTGCGTCTGAATGGGACTCGTGCTGTGCGAATCCTACCGGGTTGTACCTGTCTGCAAGAAATGTGCAGTAAGAGTGAGATTGAATCAGTCACTCTACCTGTGTGCCTCTAATAGGCGATCACATTGCTTTAATTTGGAAAACATAGTATTGAAGCAGGGGGTCTCCGGAGCTGAACTGCATTCATTTCAGCAGCTTCCTGAGTTAAAGGCCCCGTTGTGGGGTACTGGTATCCCCACCA
Organism: Ascaphus truei; assembly: GCF_040206685.1. NCBI lineage: Eukaryota > Metazoa > Chordata > Amphibia > Anura > Ascaphidae > Ascaphus > Ascaphus truei. The sequence goes on along the minus strand of NC_134484.1, from coordinate 434,552,121 downwards.
TGTTTAAATTCTCATGTGTCATGGCCCTCATGGCCGGGATATTTAAACAATGCAGGGAGATACCGGCACCCCATGATAGGGCCTGTAACTCGGACAGCAGGGTGTCCATGAGGCTGAAATTAATGTGGTTCAGCCCCGTAGACCCCCTGCTTCAATACAGTGTTATCAAAAAAATTAGCAGTAGTAACGAATATGGTAATGAAAGGGTTAGTCCCTCCCACTACCCACCCAAGAGGCCTAACAACCCACCCAGGGGCAACTACTCCCTTCACCCACCACCTCTACCCCCCATAAACATACAGGGGCCTATGCAGAAAGGTCCAAAAAATTGCATTCGCCAGGGTTTAAATTTGCCAGGTTTTTGGCGTGTTAACCTCGCTGTGTGCAGGAAGGGCCGAATCCCTGGCGAATGAATGCGCCACCACCATTTGATAAAATGGCTAGTAACCGGTGACAAGATGGCTGCCTGGTGAGAAACTGCCGAGAAGCCGTCCCCTGGCGAGATGTGTTTGCAGCAGAGAGAGATCCGCTGCTCTCTCTGCGCAAACATCGGCACATTAAAAATTATTTAAAATACATTTTTATTCATAGTGTACATGTGCAGGGGGTCTCCGGAGCTGAACTACATTGGTTTCAAATCCGGGGACCCCCTGCTTCCCGAGATATAGACCCCTTTATGAGGTACCGGTATCCCTCTACATTTAAAGGTCCCGATCACGTGACCGCGGAATGTAAACCAAGCAGAGGGATACTGGCACCCCCTAAAGTGGCCTGTATCTTGGGAAGCAGGGGGTCTCCGGACTTAAAACCAAAGTGGTTCAGCTCCGGAGACCCTCTGCACATCTACACTATGAGTAAAACACACATATCAATAAAGACTCGTTCCTTACCTTTGCGGCTATGTGATATGGTAGCGAAGCAGCATGAATGTATTTTTAATAATACTGTACTGTGAGCAGGGGATCTCTGAGCCACAAATCAATGCGGTTCAGCTCAGGGGACCCCCTGCTCCCGCATAATATTATTAATATACAGAAATGCTGTCCCGCCAAGCGTATAGCCGCTAAGGCAATGAAGGGTTAAGGCAGAATAGCATGTTTATTGGGGACAATTGCCCCCAATAAACATTGCAATAAACAACATACACCCCCTGTGTATTTAAAATACATAAACAACAATAAATACATTAAATACATATAGCACTTACCCATTTCCGGTTGCCGTTATTAACCGCTACAGTCATTAAGGGATTAACCCACCCTCACCCACCACTCGGGACGCCTACATACCCTCCCACAATAACCCCCCACCCCATGAGGCCTAACCACCCTCACCCACTACCCACAAGGGAGGCCTACCCACATACCATTGGGGAACCTCCCCCCACCCCCAGTACCCACAATAAAAACAATACAGTGACCCACAATAAACTTCATTCTATTTATTAAATACATTACTCACCCCCTGTGCCCCCCATAAATACAAGATTTATCCTTTTACATATAGGGTTCATAACACAGCCCTACGCGAGTCCCGGTGGGCTGGCGGGGCACCTGACAGACCTACAGGGTACCAGCAGCCCTTTTCAAACAGGTTCTGGAGGCCTGTTGGTGGTTCCCGCTAAGCGCCATGGCCCCCAGGTTGTCTCCTTGGGTCACCGTGGGCCACAATTGGGTCCCCACAATAGGCCCGCAGATGTCTGGGAGCCCCAGGTCAGACCCACAGGTGTCTGCGGGGCCTCGGGTGGTTCCCACAGGGGTCTGGGGAACTCACGAGTGCTCACTATGGGTCTGCGGTGCCCCCACGGATGTGGGACCACGCTTCATCCCCGCACCTATGGGTCGGCGGTGCCTCCACGGATGTGGGACCACCGCTTCATCCCCACAGACTACGGGTCCGCGGTGCCCCCACAGATGTAAGGCCACCGCTTCATCCCCGCATGTGTCACCCGTGGAACCACCAGCCTGATACCCGTGAGATACCCGAGGAGACCGCAGGTGGTCTCCAGAGGTCTCACACAGAACCACGGAACAAACCCTGAATGTAAAAAAAGTAAACCTGGCTTATACATTCAATACATACACCCCCCCCCCCCCAACACCTACAGTACAATAATGTGCAAAATAACTATTATCCAGATAGGGATAATAGATTATTTGCCCATTATTAAAAACATTAACTAGCATATTCTAATAAATAAAGTACTACTGACCTCATCAATAAGAAGTCTCCGTCGCCAGCAACATCCTTGTCTTGCCCACAAAATACATAGCCAATACAAAGCCAATACATTGCAATTACATTCAGATATCAATTAACCCCTTAAACACCTTATCGGATAATAACCGCAAAGGTAATTAAGGGGTTAAGCCACACTGGCCCGATACCAACCCTTCACCCATGATTTTGTACATTGGCTTCATCATGCAAATATATATATATATATATAGGGAACCATGTTAAAAATGGTTATTGAGGCAAAAAGTGACACTGTGTGCTCATTTGCATGTCATTTCCCAGAATCCCTTACTGCAGTGGAAGTGCTGTATGCTGGGTGATAATGGGGAAAGGCGGGGTTGCAGACCTGCCTAAGACATGCAGATGAGCATACAGCTATATTTGCATATTTGCTTTCCTGTGGAGGGTTTTTGTCACTTTTTTTACTCACCATAACTTAACTCAGTGTTATATATATATATATATATATATATATATATATATCAGAACAAAACAAAAATACAAAGGAGCGCCTACTATAAACAACCTGCCTAACTGTGAGTATGTATGCTACTGTGTTGATACAACCAATGGGGTGGCCAGGGGTGGTAATATAAAAAAGGATCCTATGTTATAAAGATATGCATGTAATAAAAAACTTTAATAAAAATGCTATATAAAAAATTGAAAAATACTAAAAATATAAAAATAAAAAATATTGAATGATATTAACAACTTAGGTGAATACCAAAAAAAAGAACCTTAAAAAACATAGAGTCCCGTTCCAATAAAGTGCATCCAGGTAATGGCAGCCCGTTTGAAAGGGATCACAACTCCCTTGAAAATACCTATGAGAGAAAGAGAGAAAAAAACAGGCGCACACCTAGTGCATTAAAGTAAAACAAATATTTTATGGAACATTAAAAAGACAAATGCCCACTCACAAATCAGAAGATAATAACGAGCATTTATGAGATTGGCCCTCATAAGCCACTGGCAGCGTCTCAGTCAGCAATGGAGTCTTCCCCTACACACGTGTTGCGCAGTCTCCTTCGCCGGAAATGACGTCCTCCCGGCGTGTGTCCCGCAACAGGAAATCCCTCCAGGAAACAAGGACTGTGTCTGCTTCGTTCGTGCTGTTGTACCACCAACGATAGTGGAAATCTGCCAGCTCCTTCTTGTATGGCTTGCCGCTCTCAATGCTGCATCCACAATGTACTGTGTTCAGTGGGAAAGTGCCTCCTCCGTCTCAGCCACACACATGATGAACCAATATTCAAATAAATGTAGAAGGGTTATCAAAAACATGCTGTACTCAAAATAACACTTCTCCATAAAGACACACTACAATAAAATTAATTTCCTTTCATAATCCTAACTGATCTTACTATCAAAAACATCAAATGCCAATCAAAAACCTCAAATGACAATCAACACATTGCATTTACATTGTATATATGATGCATACAATCTAAGCACCATATACATTCTGCAAATGAATGTTAACAATAACATTGCAAGCAAAATACAGATGCCTCCAAACAAGTATACTATTTTAACCAATCCAGTAAACATAAATCAATTAGCAGTCATTAATGACATCCCAAAACAATTTACATTCCATCACTAACAATTAAACAATTAACTAATTCAAGCCTGGAACTGAACAATTTAGCCTGAGAAAAAATATAAGTACCAACAAGCATACAAAATTGAAAACCAAGGCTAACCCTGACCTCTAGTACAACATACAATAGCAACGATTACATCTATCTAATTTTAAAAGACTTTAAACACACATTTAAGCATAGATGCATAGGCAAAATAATTAAAAACACATCAAATCAAGCTTTTGAAACACTATCATTTCTTAACCTGTATGTATATATCTCTCTAGACATACATACAGTGGCAAGAAATGATATACCACAGATAATTAAATAAACATGTAAAGAAAAGAATAAAAAAAAAATAACAAGTTCAATTAAATACATTTCTTTACAGTAGTTCACTTACCATTACTTGACCCCACCAACTCCCATTGAACTGCTTACTCATGAACAAAATCACCATGCACAGGAACCCATAAAATAAAAAAACATTCTGGGTCATCCATAGAAATGATACTGTGATTAACAAAGAAAGAAAGACCAGCACTGATGGTGCCCCTGGAATCTATCACACACTCGCTAGCCATGTGGGATTCATTGAAACTTAAACATGGGCTATCCACCAACAAATCTCAGATGACACCACTATTTGACAATATTAGCTTTACCCCGGGCACGGAACCAACAGCGTTTAAAGACTGGCGCAAGGCAGATATCATAAGGGTAAAAGATCTATGGGCAAACAACGCTATTAAGACGTTTGAGGTAGTAAAGAGAGATTATGGCCTCCCTGATTCGGCGTTTTTTAGGTATCTTCAATTGAGGGATCACATACAGAAGACAGGTCCGTTTAGCGACTTCACAACATTTGAGGATTTGTGCCTCATGGGGGAGGACAAAAAGGGCCTAATCTCTAAAGTATACAGCATACTTGCAGAAGGTAAACAGGAATTGGATATAAAGCCCAAATTGAGGACGAGGTGGGAAGAAGAGCTGGGAGAACTAGATCAAGAGCAGTGGGATAACATATTTGAAGGAATAGCAAAGAGCTCCACATGTGTATTAATAAAAGAAAATGCATATAAAATGCTCCACCAATGGTACTACACCCCACTACGATTGTCCAAATTTTTTAGAAACATGTCCCCAGTGTGTACAAGGGGGTGTGGCCAGTAGGGATCATTTATACATATGTGGTGGACGTGCCCAAAGTTAACAAAGCTATGGAGGGCCACACATGATATGGCGCAGACAATTCTTGGGTATGACTTCCCCCTAGACCCCTGGAAGGTACTGCTATGCAGACCAATTGAAAACATAGAAAAAACTGACGACAAACTCCTGACACACATATATACAGCTGCCAGATGCGAAATAGCCAAAGCCTGGAAACAGGAACAGCAGCCGGCCATACACGCTGTTATAGCGAGATTATGGAGGATCTGTCTTATGGAAAAACTGACGGGGATACAAAATGACACAGTACAGAAATACATAGACGTCTGGGAACCGTGGAGAACCTATATAGGAAATAGATATCTTTCGAGGGCTACTCTCCAGTCCTGAAAATCAAAAAATAGGTGAGGTAAAAACACACTAGCTAGGGAAATTTAAAAAAAAAAAAATACATAACAATAAATAACAAGAGCTTCACTATTGAGACAACCCTGGTGTGATAGGAATTGTAATTGTATAAAATGCAGAGGTGAGCCTGGAGGGTATCCAGTATCCAGTTTCGGATACTCTACAAATGCATGGAGGTTAAGCTGGTATGACAACAAAAGAAATGAATATTCTAAAAGCAATGACATTTCCTTCTTTTTCTTTTTCCCCTTTTAAGTTTTTTGAGTTAATTTTCTGTATTCACTACTTTAAACGCTGTAATAACAGTGATGTCATTATTGTCTCCCCATTGAATGTGTTATTCACTTGATACAACTGTATGTGATTCGCAAGTAACATGTTCCTCTTTTTGTGTTTTGTATCCCACTCCCCACTTTTCTTAACAAACAAAAAAAAACAAATAAAGAATAAGTTGAAAAAAAAAAAAAAAAAAAAAACCCATAAAAAAATAAACATTAAACTAAAAATCCAAATCAATCCACGGGTCTTCTAATTGTAATCCATCTTCATTTGTATTTTTCTTTCTTCTATCTTCTTCCGGGGTCTTCTTCCCGTCTTCGGCCACGCCCTAGCCTTCTTCTTCTGTTGGAGGTCCTTCCTCCTCGGCGTCTGGCTTCAATATGAGATGACATAGGCTTTTAAAGGCCTATGACGTCACATTTTTGTCATGGTTCCCACAACCCTAATTGGGCCGTGAAAACCATGTGTTTTGGCCGATAAAAAAAAAAAAAGATGACGTCACTTAAGGGGAATGAAATCACAGCCAATCAGAATGGCTTTTCTTCAATTGCCTTTAAGATGACGTCATTAAAAGAAACATGGCCGTCCACACATGGTACGGTAGCCAATCAGAGCGTTTTGGTTAAAATAGTATACTTGTTTGGAGGCATCTGTATTTTGCTTGCAATGTTATTGTTAACATTCATTTGTAGAATGTATATGGTGCTTAGATTGTATGCATCATATATACAATGTAAATGCAATGTGTTGATTGTCATTTGAGGTTTTTGATTGGCATTTGATGTTTTTGATAGTAAGATCAGTTAGGATTATGAAAGCAAATTAATTTTATTGTAGTGTGTCTTTATGGAGAAGTGTTATTTTGAGTACAACATGTTTTTGATAACCCTTCAACATTTATTTGTATATTGGTTCATCATGTGTGTGTATTTATATATATATATATATATATATATATATCTCTCTCTGTATAAATATATATATATATATTTGCATGATGAAGCCAATGTACAAATTCATGGGTGAAGGGTTGGTATCGGGTCAGTGTGGCTTAACCCCTTAATTACCTTTGCGGTTATTATCCGATAAGATGTTTAAGGGGTTAATTGATATCTGAATGTAATTGCAATGTATTGGCTTTGTATTGGCTATGTATTTTGTGGGCAAGACAAGGATGTTGCTGGCGACGGATACTTCTTATTGATGAGGTCAGTAGTAATTTATTTATTTGAATATGCTAGTTAATGTTTTTAATAATGGGCAAATAATCTATTATCCCTATCTGGATAATAGTTATTTTGCACATTATTGTACTGTAGGTGTTGGGGGGGCGGGGGGGTGTATGTATTGAATTTATAGGCCAGGTTTATTTTTTTTACATTCAGGGTTTGTTCCGTGTTTCTGCGTGAGACCTCTGGATCTCACGGGTATCAGGCTGGTGGTTCCACGGGTGACACATGCGGGGATGAAGTGGTGGTCCCACATCCGTGGGGGCACCGCCGACCCAAAGGTGCGGGGATGAAGCAGTGGTCCCACATCCGTGGGGGCACCGCGGACCCGTAGTGAGCACTCGTGAGTTCCCCAGACCCCCGTGGGAACCACCCGAGGCCCCGCAGACACCTGTGGGTCTGACTCAGGGCTCCCAGACAACCTTGGGCCTACCGTGGGGACCCAATTGTGGCCCACGGTTTCCCAAGGAGACCACCTGGGGGCCATGGCACTTGGCGGGACTCACAAACATGCCTCCAGAACCTGTTTGAAAAGGGCTGCTGGTACCCTGTAGGTCTGTTAGGTGCCCCGCCAGCCCACCGGGGACACGCGTGGGGCTGTATTATGAACCCTGTATGTAAAAGGATAAATCTTGTATTTATGGGGGGCACACGGGGTGGGTAATGTATTTAATAAATAGAATGAAGTTTATTGTGGGTCACTATTGTTTTTATTGTGGGTACTGGGCGTGGGGGGGGTTCCCCAACGGTATGTGGGTAGGCCTCCCTTGTGGGTAGTGGGTGAGGGTGGTTAGGCCTCATGGGGTGGGGGGTTATTGTGGGAGGGAATGTAGTCGTCCCGAGTGGTGGGTGAGGGTGGGTTAACCCCTTAATGACTGTAGCAGTTAATAACGGCTATGGCGATTAAGGGGTTAGGGGACATTACATTGGATGTTTTCATTGTTGTGTCTGTTTTGCAGCAGCGGAGGGGGCATGGGCAGGATGAAGAGGAGGATGGCCTTCATCGTGGCAGCCGGACATGGGTGAGTTCTATATGTATTTAATGTATTTATTGCTGTTTATGCATTTAAAATGGGCACATTCACTATTATCCCTTTGTGGATAATAGTAATTGTGGCCATTACTATACTGTATGTGTTAGGGGGGGGGGGTTATTTCTTTAAAAGTATGTATGTGTTTATTCATTAATTTGGGGGGGGGCACATAATTGGTACTGCAGGCCTGCGGGTAACACCCGAGGGCCCCCGCCGGCCTATAGTATCATTGATGTGCATATATGTGTATGTTAGGGGTTAAAGGGGTGGTTTTTATATATATATATATATTTATATTCATTCATTTATTTATTTATTTATTTAGATTTATTTATTTATTTATTGTGGGGCTGCTGTGTGTGTTTTTTTTTTTATTGTGGGTAGCGGGGGTGGGTGAAAGGGGTATTAGACCCAATGGTGGTTGTTTAGGCCTTTCGGGGGGGTAGCGGGAGGGGTTAACCCATTCATGACCATTGCGGTATTAACTGCTACGGTCGTGAAGGGGTTAAGTGCACCCGCAACCCCCCCGCAAGCCTTAAACTCACACCAAGGGCCAAATATCCCCTTCACCCACCCCCGCTACCCACAATAAAGCTGGCACGGTGGGTTAACCCCTTCATTGCCTTAGCGGTTAGCCGCTAAGGTAATGAAGTGGGCTGTACATTTATCCTGCCTCGGATGCATGCCGGGGGCTCCGGTGCTGATATTCCTGGGTATCAGCTCTGGAGCCCCCCTGCATCAATCCGAGCCAGGAAAAGGGCCTGTTTTTTTATGTCACCTATCGCCGCTCAGCTCCAGCTTTTTGCCAACTTTTGTTGGCGGAGCGATTTGGAGAAAAACTCTCCATTTTATAGCCACGATTAGCTCTGAGATGCTGATCGGGGCTACTTGCATACGGCGGGTTTTAAAACTGGCGAGATATTGCTTCTCGCCACCCGAGCGGCGAGTTTCTTTTTCAAGAAACAAAAACTGGTGGATTTTCCTCATCTCGCCAGTTTTTTGCCATTTACTAAATTGCTGTAGGCATATTTGGGAAAAACCTGGCGAGATTGGGCTTCTCGCAGCTCTTTGCATAGGCCCCCCAATGGCAAATGAGGTTTAATACAGATACTGCACCGACACACTTTATTCGAGCAAATACCCAGTATGTACCTGGCAGATACCTGGAATGCGCCACTCCTCACCTCTGACAAGCCTCGTTGCGTTTGCCTTCCCAGCCTGGGTTCATGCCTGGCTGACGGGCGGCTGATCTGTTAAATGATAATGATTAGGATTTAATAGGCTGCAATGCTTCGCGTGTCTACCAGATGGCATAAATTCATGAATTGTAATGCAGTATATATATATATACTGTGCAGTATTGCAGCCAGTGGGAATAAAATGCTTCAATCCCTGCTTGGAAAATAACCCAATGCACTCGGGCAGAAAACAGTCACAAACCTCAATACACCCGGGTATACCCGAATTCGTGGGACTAGCCGAGCTCGAATAAAGTGTGTCGCCAGTGTAAATGTAAGGTTATGCATGTGGGATGCAAGAATAAAAATTAAATTGGGATATATTGGGGGAATCCTTGATGGAGAAGGATTTAGGAGTGCTTGTAGACAGCACACTTACCAATAGTGCCCAAAGTCATGCAGTAGCTGCAAAGGCAAACAAGATCTTATCTTGCATTAAACGGGCAATGGATGGAAGGGAAGTAAACATAATTATGCCCCTTTGCAAAGCATTGGTAAGACCACACCTTGAATATGGAGTACAATTTTGAGCACCACTCCTAAGAACATACATTATGGAACTAGAGAGAGTGCAGAGAAGAGCCACCAAATTAATAAAGGTGATGGACAATCTAACTTATGAGGAGAGGCTAGCTAAATTAGATTTATTTACATTAGAAAAGAGGCATCTAAGAGGTGCTATAATAACTATATACAAATATATTCGGGGACAATTCAATGAGCTTTCAAAAGAACTATTCATCCTGCAGGCAGTACAAAGGACTCAGGGCCATCCCTTAAGGTTGGAGGAAAGGAGATTTCACCAGCAACAAAGGAAAGGGTTCTTTACACTAAGGGCAGTTACAATGTGGAATTCATTACCCATGGAGACTGTGATGGCAGATACAATAGATTGGTTCCAAAAAAGGTTGGACATCTTTTTAGAAAGGAAAGCTATACAGGGATATACCAATACGTATACATGGGAAGGATGTTGATCCAGTGATTAATCCGATTGCCAATTCTTGGAGTCAGGAAGGAATTTATTTTTCCCCTTATGAGATATCATTGGATGATATGACTCTGGGGGTTTTGTGTTTGCCTTCCTCTGGATCAATAAGTAAGTCTAGATATAGGATAAATTATCTGTTGTCTAAATTTAGCATAGATTGAACTTGATGGATGTACATCTTTTTTCAATCTCATCTACTATGATGTAATACAATACAAACACCAATACAATACTTCGATCAATGCCTCCTCCCCTCCCCCATCCCCCAACACATACAGTACTGTAATGAGCAAAATCCCTATCATCCAGTTCTGGATAATAGCAGATTCAACCATTAAAAACTAAAACATAACCAAAACATTACCCAGCCAGCAAATAGTAAATTTACCCCTGCCAGGATGAAGACTTTTCTCCTCCTCCATGTCTTCATCTGCATCCTTCTTGTCTTCAGTGGGCACCAACAGTAAAATAGAAAACAAATAACTAATGACCACTATAGTAATTAAGGTGTTAAGCCCCGCTCCTGTTACCCACCCAGGAGGCCTAACCACCCTCCCTGGAGCAACTACCCACCCCTCACCCCCTCTAACCATTGCTGGTCTGCACACTGAATAAAATATATTACATTTCAATTTTTAAAAAAATTGCCAATTAACCAATTGATTGTCACAGTGGTAAACCATGCCCACAATATGGCGTGGTTTGTCAAAATGGCAATGAATGTGCAAGCTAAAAAAAACAAGCACCAAATATAATACATGACATATTAATAAAAGAAAACATTTGCCAAAAAAATGCATTGCTTGTCACTATGCTTATCTACCCTGAAAGGGGCATGGATAAACACATTTGCAGTCAATGGGCATTCTAAAAAAAATCTAATCAATGTGTTTCTTACCATTGCTGAGATTCACTCTCCTTGTGTAACTGTGGAACACGTCTTGACCCACGACACAATGCTCCTCATCACCATGATGTGCAAAAGTCCATGATCCTCTGTTGATTGCAGAGGAGTCTTTGGTAAATTGTTTCTTGTTTCCTTTATTTTACTCCTTCTTTTCTTCTTTCTTCTCTCCTTGGCAATTCAATTGGTCCTGTAGATGTTGACCCGATGGCTTCTTGAGTTCAAATGAGACATGACAGGCCTTATATAAGGACTAAAAGGGTTAGGGTCTGTGCTGATCTTAGGACCTCCAGATATCCCCAGCTGATACCAATCCTGCAGCTTCCAATTCTCCCACGATCGAGTGAGGTATAACTATAAGTACAGACAAAACAAACAATGAGGAGCGCAAAAGAAAATCAATATCAATTCAAATAAAATCACTTATTACAATTGTATAAACAAATATCAAACTCACAATATACAAATATCCGGCAACAACACCAAGGTCCCTCCCAGTTCCTGGACAAGATGACTCTGTGAGATCCCTCCAGTGCCCGCGCCTCACGTTGGTGCCATAGAGCAACAAGGAGAGAACACTCAAAGTCCAGGAAGCCTGTGAAGCAGGTTTTTGATCTCCAACCGCAACAAACCGTACTCAGGCAATGAGATAGAATGCTGGAGACGTGTGACGTCACTTCGTCATGAGTGCTGCTGGGGGTAGACCTTTCACCTCTATGCATTTTGTGTGTATTCACGCTTCGTTAGGGGGTGGGTCTATTACAAAGGGGGGTCTGTATATATAGGACAGGTCTACCCCCGGCAGCACTCAGGATGTAGTGACATCACACATCTCCAGCATTCTATCTCCTTGCCTGAGGACGGGTTGTTGCGGTTGGAGATCCAAAACCTGCTTCACAGGCTTGCTAGACTTTGAGTGTTCTCTCCTTGCTGCTCTACGGCACCAACGTGCGGTGCAGGCACTAGAAGGATCTTGTCCAGGAACTGGAGAGACCTTGGTGTTGTTGCTGGATATTTGTTTAATGTGAGTTTGATATTTGTCTATTCAATTTTATAAAGTGATTTTATTTGAATTAATATTGCCTTATATAAGGACTGCGATGTCATATACGAGTAGTTGGTGTACCCCCTGACAGCCTCCAATATTTTTAAGGATGTGATGTCATCTTAAACGGAGCGAAGAATATCCTTCCTGATTGGCTGTCTTCCCTCCCTTAAAGATGATATGACAGCCTTAAAAAAAATGGAAGCTGTCACATGATACACCAACCAATCAGATTGGTAGAAATACCCTATGATGCCTCGTATGGTATATCTATAAATTCAATTGGTTGGTGTACCATGTGATGGCTTTCATTTTTTTTTCTAGTGACATCATCTTAAAGGGAGGGCAGAATATCCTTCCTGATTGGCTGGACCTGCAAAGGGCCATGCCTTGGCCAGGCTGCAGGCTTATAACGCTCTGGCCAAATAGTAGTAAGCTTTAAGCAAAATATCACCAAACAATGAGTGCCCTATTTATTGTCTCGGCATTAAGTGAATATACAGGTATACCCCGCATTAACGTACGCAATGGGACCGGAGCATGTATGTAAAGCGAAAATGTACTTAAAGTGACGCACTACCTTTTCCCACTTATCGATGCATGTACTGTACTGCAATCGTTATATACGTGCATAACTGATGTAAATAACGCATTTGTAACAGGCTCTATTGTCTCCCCGCTTGCGCACAGCTTTGGTACAGGTAGGGAGCCGGTATTGCTGTTCAGGAAGTGCTGACAGGCGCATGCGTGAGCTGCCGTTTGCCTATTGGGTGATATGTACTTACTCGCGAGTGTACTTAAAGTGAGTGTACTTAAAGCGGGGAATGCCTGTAGAGCGTTTAAAGAATTTTTAAAGTGAATGTAGCTATTTAAAAGAAATTAGTGAATTAGAATGTTGGGTGAAATTGCAAATCTGACAAGGTCACTCTTCTTTTTTTTTTTTAGCGGCTTAAAAAAGGCAAATTGAACCTGGCTTGCTTTGGGCTACTGATTCGCACATTTCTAGTACTGTAGGTCTTTGATTAGGGGGGTTAAATTATGATTTAAGGTCTTCTTCTCATTTTGTTTATGTGCTGGCATATTTGTATGTCTGATTTTAAACATTGGTGATACTGCAAAACCGGACAAGAACCAGGGAACTCAGAGAGCTCAGGTGTTGCAGTGGAGTGCTGCTATGATCCTCCTCTGATCACCCGTAGTCGGAAGTCTCCTGTGTGCTGTACCGGCACCCACTTCCGAGTAACATCGTGGACAGCACACAGGAGACTTCCGACTATGGGTGATCAGAGGAGGATCATAGCAGCACTCCACTGCAACACCTTAGCTCTCTGAGTTCCCTGGTTCTTGTCCGGGTACTTCCCCAGCCTTTGCGCTGCCTTTGCGCTGTGTGGTGACGTCACCGAGTCATCGCGAGACCTTCGGTCTGCGTGTATTGCTTCGGTGATTCCCTCGGCAGCATCGGGTCCAAGCTCTCTCCTGCGGCACCCCCCACACATCAGGACATCTGTAAGTGTGCTAGCAGTGGCAGTCCCGGCATCGTGGATCTCTGGAGGCTGTGCTATACCAACTACCACACAGGCTTCGGTTTCAAGTAAAGGACATTCTACTACGGGCTTATACCAATCAGCCTTGCTGTAAGTAGGGTTTCAATTTTACCCCTACCGGATGTCATCGCTTTATTAGTGTCTCTAGCCCAACATTCAAGTGTTTGTTGTTTTATTCATTTTTATTTATTTACATTAAATTTGTAATTATTCCCTTGTCAATCTTATCAGTGATCATTTGTTTAATTTGTTTTTAGTTGCACTATGATCTTTTTCTCTTTTCTCTTTTTTTGTTTTTGTCTTATTTGTTTGTTTGTCCTCCCATGAGACTTCATTGAAGATCCCTCCCTGGATTTCTCCCCAGCCACATTGGACTCTAAATTTGGTCAGGCTATATTTATATTTCTTTTTGGAGGCGCCGTTTTTTTTATTTTTATTACCTGTTTCCTTCTGAATACAGTACAACCACCAATGTTGTATAACCTGCTGGGTCACAGGGCCTAAGCCTCTGCCACGGGGAGCCTGGGGCAATATATTTATATAGAGTACCTCTTATCAGATGCAGCGCCTCCACCTGCGATGGCTCCCAGCAGAGCGGGAGATTTTCCTCGCAGGACAATAATACAATATTACACACACAGCATGTAAAAGAAACAGTAGCTTTACTAGCAGTAACCATAACCATGCATTGTATATCCCTATTGGTGTTACTCTTCAATGAGACACTATACTACTGCGTCTCACAGGACGCGACCCTTCACCGTGTTCCCAATACCCCAAAGTGAGTGTATGTGTGTGAATGCGCAGCCACTAGTATGAATAATATTATAGTTGGTGCACTTAATGGATGTTACTGCCGAGTGCTCCTGCGCTCGGGCCCGCATACAGACTTCACAAAGGATCCGACGATGCAGAGCTGCTTGTGATAACTTCCGGGGCGATCCCATCCAGATGGCTGATGATATGCCTGAAGAGGTCTGGTCCCAAACCTCTGGGATGGTGCTGTGACAGTCTCTGTGTCTTTCGCAGCTTCACTCACTAATGTGACAGGTTCCTATTCTAGGGCCTGTCCCTACATTAACTCTGACTGACTGTGACTCAGGGCCTATCTGGTCAAAAGAAGAGAAAAAGATGCACAGCCAGGGAGCCAGGTGGTGTTAAATAAAAAATCTATTTATTCAGTATAGATTCATAACAAAAAACATACCCCCCAGGGGGTGAACCTGTACCTCCTACGCATTTCGGACCATGGGGGTCCTTTATCGCCCCTGGGAAAGGACCACAACGGATTCTACTCTACATTTGGAGTGGGTAAGAGTTTATTATTAATGTGTGATTATTATAGTTGAGTACGATTTAGCACTGTTAGTCTCCAATGAGGGTTCACTAGAGTACCTTTTAGGTGCAATGGTTGGTCACCTTCAGGAGACTTATGTGTTTATGGTTCACTCACATATCACATCTCTTAGTTCACCCACTCCATGTTTGAGTCCGTTTACCAGTCCTGTTTATTACTGAAGACCTATAATTGGGATATTCTGGAATTTCCACTGACTTTGGAGCACCCATCCCCCTCCCTTTATCCAGGGCCTATCTGGGCATGGGGGTATACGGGCCTAGTGTAGAGGCTACTTGCCTCTCTACACGCTGAGCTCCTTCCTCGTCCCCCTCCCGATCTTCTCTGCCTGCGTGCTCCCCTGCGCAACCTCCTAACTCTTCCTGCAGAGTCTCCTATTGCCCTATTGGCTCCCTGGCGTCACCTGGTCCAGCTGAGGCTCATGGGACCTGTAGTTTCCGAGCCTAGGCCCCTTCCGATTGGCCAGTGCTTTGCGCGCTGCCGCACACACTCTCTGCTCATGCGCGACCTCTTATCTGACGCCGTCGCCTCCGAGACTCTCTGCGCATACGCAAGTACCAAAGGTGGCGCCCTGGACGCTCGGGCCGCCACGGAGCCTCCGGTGTACCGAAATGCTCCCTCCACGCTCTGCAACCTTCCCTTATTCTCCCATTGCAGCGGGGGGACATGGCTATATCCTCCCCCTGTAGAATACAACGACCTCGCTTGGAACAACATAACAATAACTGTTTATAACTTCATACACAGATTATATAATAAAAATGCATGAATACGTACAACTTAACATATCATAGCTCTATATAAGATTGTACATCTCACTGAACGTAACGATAACAGATTTCACTCTATTGCGAGCCCAGTGCTGAGCCTCATAATGGGGTGCCCCGAACTGATCATAGGTCATCCTCATTGGAGGCTGCCCGACTCTCTGACTCCTTCGTAGATGTTCTTCGGTCACTCCCTTGGGAGAGTGACAACTATAGTCCTGAGGCTCCGCCTCTTCCCTTGAGGGAACAAAGTCTCTAAACAGTCATTAGAAGGCACAAAACAAGGACTCTGTGGGTCCAGAGGTGAGCTCTCGGGAGCCACCGTATTTGGCGTTTGATTACAGAGCTCTTTACCCATAGCTCTCCCGGGAGATGCTCGTCGAGTTCGAAGGCCCCTTTGAGAGGGTCTCTCTTGAGGATCTTCCGAGGTGGTGTCATTATCAGTCTCTTGGCCAACCTCTCGCGGGTTCATTTCCCCATCCAACGGGGTAGCTGATATCTCAGGTTCATCCTCTCCCACTTGCGGGATAGGAAGTAAATGGTTTCTGTGCCATACCTTTACCCGGCCTTCGGAGTCTTTGATACGGTAGACCAGGAGGCCAGGCATCTGAGACTCCACTTCGTATACACCCTCTCGCCACCGGTCGGCTAGCTTATGTTTCCCCGGCACTCCCAAGTTGCGGAGAAGTACAGCATCACCTGGGCGGATGTCCCGGTGTTTGACCTTGTGGTCGTAACGTTTCTTATTTCCTGCATTCAGTTTCTCCGTAGACTTTTCATCCTGCTGATATGCCTGTTGCAAATTCTCTTGAAGCCGTCTTACATATTTGAAATGATTGGCATTGTGAATTCCATCAGTGGAGACCCTTAGTTGTATATCCACAGGCAATCTTCATTCTCTACCAAACATCAGAAAGTAGGGAGAGAATCCAGTAGATTCGTGTCGAGTACAGTTGTAAGCATGTACTAACGTTTCCACATGTCGGCTCCACTCTGTCTTCTGCGTACCAGTTAGTGTCCCCAACATGTTTAGTAGAGTACGATTAAACCATTCTGGCAAGGCATCACCTTCAGGGTGGTAAGGAGTGGTTCGTGATTTAGTGATGTTCAAAATCTTCAACAACTCTTTAATCAATTTGCTCTCAAAGTCTCGGCCTTGATCAGAATGCAATCTGTTGGGAAGACCGTAATGCATAAAGTACATCTCCCAAAGGACCTTGGCTACGGTGATCGCTTTCTGGTCCTTGGTCAGAAAGGCTTGTGCGTACCTGGTGTAATGATCTGTGATGACTAGTACATTACATATCCCCCGGTTATCCGGCTCAATACAAAGGAAGTCCATCCACACTAAGTCCATGGGGCCCGAGCATTTTAGGTGTCCCATTGGGGCAGCCCTTGTGGGAAGAGTCTTGCATTGGATACACCTACTGCATCGTCGACAATGACGTTCCACCGCCTCTCTCATTTTTGGCCAGAAAAACCTATCTCTAAAAGGCACAAAGGTTTTATCGATGACTAAATGACCATGTTCATCGTGTAGTGATCTCAGTACCAAGTGTTTAAAGATTTTAGGGAGGACCAGCTGTCGCCTACTTGGATGATTGAGGTAATTCACAACTCTATTCAGCAGATTATCACGTATCTCAAACTTATCAGCTTCCCTCATGAGGATGCCTACCACATCATTAGGGGCATGCTTCAGCAAGCTAGGACGATTTTTCTGGATTGCATAGCGTATAGCGCCGGCTATCGAGTCACGAACCTGGTATCGAACCATATATGATTTTGATATCCAGGATATGATTTTGTCGGGGGTAAAATGCATCCCGTTAGGATCACAGTACGCAGCCGGGATGGCTTTGGATGCACACCCTAGAGAGTCCGCCACTCTTAGTTTGGAAAACACCACTTGATCGTCAATGATGGCCATGGTACAGCACATGGCCCGTATTCCGGGTCCGGGAATCTCCTCCCACTGGTCATCATCTGGAGTGGCGTACAGCCCCGGTCTTCTTGACAGAGCGTCGGCTCCAACATTCAGAGGGCCAGGTTTGTATTTCAGGGTGAAGTTATAGTTGAACAGCGCTGCCAACCAACGATGGCCAGCCGCGTCCAGTTTAGCTGAAGTCATAATGTACGTAAAGGGATTATTGTCCGTCCGTACTTCGAAGGCAACTCCGTAGAGGTAGTCGTGGAGCTTGTCCACTATAGCCCATTTCAATGCAAGAAATTCTAACTTATGCACCGGATAATTTTGTTCACTGGGAGTTAGACTGCAGCTGATGTAAGCTACCGGCCGAAACCCCGCCGAGTGTTTCTAGTGTAACACCGCACCTAGTCCGTTGAGACTAGCGTCCACATGCAGAATGTAGGGTTGTTCTGGATCAGCATATGCTAGTACTGGTGCAGCCGTCAAACTCTGTTTTAGGCCCAGGAAGGCCTGCTCACACTCAGGTATCCACTTGTCACCAAATGATTAACGGGCAGATGTCGCCTTATGTCCAGTATCCTCCGGATAGATTTTAAGGAGATTGTTGAGTGTTTTTGCGTGACGGGAGTACCCTTCCACGAACCGACGATAGTACCCGCAGAACCCCAGGAAAGAGCGCAGTTCCACAACATTATCGGGTCGTGGCCAGTTTACTACTGCTTCTATCTTGGTTGGATCAGTGGCTATTCCGTCTGCTGACACGATATGTCCCACATAGGTCACTGAGGTTCTACAGAATCGGCACTTGTCCAAGGACATTTTGAGTCCTTCTTTTGCTAGGCGGTCTAGTACTTTCAGGAGTTTTGTCTCGTGTTCCTCCAATGTTTTTCCAAATACTATAATGCCGTCCAGATACACCAAACATTCTCTTTGATTCATATCTCCCAAAGTTTTCTCCATTAGTCTTTGGAAAGTGGCTGGTGCCCCACAAATGCCCTGCGGCATATGTGTGAATTGGTAGAACCCTAAGGGACAGATGAAGGCGGTCTCCTCTTGATCCTCTAAGCTCATGGGTACTTGATAGTATCCGGATCTTAAATCCAACACACTAAACCATTGACTTCCATTGAGAGCATTCAGAATCGCTTCTATACGGAGAAGATTATATTGATCGGGTACCGTGCGATTATTCAAGGCCCTATAATCCATGCAGTCTCACGGTCCAATTTTTCTTCCTCACCACCACAATGGGAGAAGCGTATGGGCTCCTTGACTCTGTGACAATCCCGGCTTTTCCATCTCATGGATCACAGCCCATACATCATCGACATCCCTAGTTGCGATACGACGGGAGCGTTCACGGAATGGGGTCATACATTCAGGTGGATAGTATGCAGGGCACTGCGACTGCACCCCACATCCATCTCGCCGGTAGGGAATACTTCTCGTCGGTCCTCCAATTTGCCCCTCAATCTCTCTCTCCATTCGTCGGGCAGTCCGGAAGATCCAAAGTCGAAATCTAGACCTCCGTGGGAGTCTCGGGCTTGGGCGGAGTTGACGTGGAATGGTTCTTCTACCAAGCTGACCGGATATATTTGACCCAATTTATGTCCAGCATCTATAGCCATGGGTGACAGATTTTGTACCGACACATAGGTTCGACGAGAAATGGCTGATGTCAAATCACGTAACTCCGGTATTATTTTATACCCTCTTTGGACGTCTTCCTCGGGGGTGCTCTCCACGGAGAAAAGATGTTCTTTTTCATCTCGATCGGTATATGAACACCAAGCGGACATCCGCTGCATTCCTCCTGGCAGTATTTCAGTCAGCCCGGCTCGTCCGCAGAATAACAGTCCATAGCTATCAGGGGTATGTGCCGTAGAGTCCCTTCCCACCTGAATGAGTTGTAGCTGAAGGCTGGAAATAGGTAGTTCGTTGGTCTCTTGTAGGTAGGCTCGAATGACGGCACGCACAATGTCTGCGTTAGTCCCTAGAATAATTGGGTATTTGGGTAGATCCTGGGGATCCGGACACACTAGGGCTTCCACTTCCATGGGGTGGGATTTCCCAGTGTTGAGCTGTTGAATCTCTAGTGATACCGTTACGATACCATCGATAGGGTAATATTCACTGCTCAAGCCCCTCACTTTCATATGTTCTGCAGACTTCAGCGCCTCTTCTGAAGATGTTGATCATAGAATCCTCGGTATATGATTGTCACATGGGATCCTGTGTCAAGCAACGCCAAGGAATTAATACCATCCACTAACACGCATATGAGTGTTAGAGGTCCCACTCGTGTATTCCCGTCAGGGATGGGGTTATCCTCACCAGCAGTAGTTCTGACTGGCTCATTGGTCAATAGTTGTTCTTGTGGCTCAGGGGGCTACGAGATCTCTCCCTCTGCTGTGTATACCCCACAAACCATAGAGCTGGGAGGGAACTTCTTGGGGGACGGGCTCCGGTCACGGCATTCTCCCATATGGCAGTCGTAGGATAGGTGTCATTTTCTTCCACACTTATAGCAGGCCATGTCACGTGACTGTGTACGATGGTTGTAGGGAGGGGAGGTCCTCCCGGAGTACTTCGGCCGTTCCGACACTGTTTTGTCCACAGTTTCCTCTTTCTTTTAGTTTGTTCCCTTGCTCTTGGGGGTAGAAGATCCTTTAGATTTCTGGGGAGAATGGAGCAATAGATGAGCCTCGTGTTCCTTAACTTGTTGCAATAAACCAGTGAATGTAGGTGGGCTCCCTCGGGTAAGGTTGTCGCGAATCATGTTGGCAATGGGGTGATTTGGGCTGGAACCCCGCAGATATTGCTTATGAAGGTACTCATCCATTTGGAAGGCTAAGACGAACTTGCGGTGAAGCTGGGGTCCCAACGCTATCTGCACACGATGGATAAAAGCAGACAAATCTTCCCCTTCCTTTTGACAGCATAGTACTTGGCCAACAGGGCTCCGTTGTCTTTGCCACTCCATAGGCCTCCGTCAGAAACTCCACAATCATCCGGGAGGTTAAGTCAGGGTGTTGCTCCCGATGGATACTGACCAGAGTAGAAGCAGGGGGTTTCAAGCACTCCATGATGCTCTTATGTTTGACAGTGTCTGTACATGATCATTCTTCCATTACGCCCCGGGTGTGTTCTTTTCAGGGTTCTATCCCATCCTCTCCCATAGGGGTGGGGAGTGTTCCAGAGAAGGCCTTCAATTTCCTATAATTTTGAGATTGAGAGGCCAGGGTTAACGCCTCGACTAAGGGTGGTAAACTTGGCGGGGAAGCCAGCTGGCTTATCTTTTCCGTAAGCTTTTGTAGCATATCTCTACACAGTTCCACTTCCTATGACACACTGGAACCAGGACAACTGAGTTCTGACCGACAGCTACCTGCTTCACTTTCCGGGTAGGTAACGGATACCGGCGTATGACATCCCTCCTCGGGCACTTTGGTTTGAATCTCCCTTAACGGGTAGATGAACGGACTTCCGCCTGGTGGGGAATTAGGGAGCTGTAAATACTGTGGGGCGGGTGGCTCCATGACAGCTAGGTTTCTGCGACAGTCAACTAGCAGGGTATTCCACTTAGAGTCTTTGTCTATTTGAACATCCACCAGGCGGGCTTTAGAAAATCCCGGTATTTGCCTTAATGCAGTTTGCAACGTCTCTAAAGGTAAGGCCATAAGTACTTGACTTACGGCGACCACTCGGCGTGCGGGCGTCTGCATCTGCCACGCCCAGTCATGTATGCTCTGACGTGAAGGAAGAGTCATTTTCCACAGATATTTGTATGAAATTTAATTTTTGGGCAGCCCAGGTCTTAATCTCAGCAGTGCCTCCAAATGTAGCCCTGTTTCCTTCTGAATACAGTACAACTACCAATGCTGTATAACCTGCTGGGTCACAGGGCCTAAGCCTCTGCCATGGAGAGCCTGGGGCAATATATTTATATAGAGTACCTCTTATCAGATGCAGCGCCTCCACCTGCGATGGCTCCCAGCAGAGCGGGAGATGTTCCTCGCAGGACAATAATACAATATTACACACACAGCATGTAAAAGAAACAGTAGCTTTACTAGCAGTAACCATAACCATGCATTGTATATCCCTATTGGTGTTACTCTTCAATGAGACACTATACTACTGCGTCTCACAGGACGCGACCCTTCACCGTGTTCCCACACCGTGTCCAATACCCCAAAGTGAGTGTATGTGTGTGAATGCGCAGCCACTAGTATGAATAATATTATAGTTGGTGCACTTAATGGATGTTACTGCCGAGTGCTCCTGCACTTGGGCCCACAAACAGACTTCACAAAGGATCCGACGACGCAGAGCTGCTTGTGATACCTTCTGGGGCGATCCCACCAGGATGGCTGATGATATGCCTGAAGAGGTCTGGTCCCAAACCTCTGGTATGGTGCTGTGACAGTTTCTGTGTCTTTCGCAGCTTCACTCACTAATGTGACAGGTTCCTATTCTAGGGCCTGTCCCTACATTAACTCTGACTGACATTGACTCAGGGCCTATCTGGGCCTGGGGGTATACGGGCCTAGTGTAGAGGCTACTTGCCTCTCTATACGCTGAGCTCCTTTCTCGTCCTCCTCCCAATCGTCTCTGCTTGCGTGCTCCCCTGCGCAACCTGCTACCTCTTCCTGCAGAGTCTCCTATCGCTCTACTGGCTCCCTGGCGTCACCTGGTCTGGCTGAGGCTCATGGGACTTGTAGTCTCCGGGCTTAGGCCCCTTCCAATTGGCTCGTGCTTCGCGCGCTGCCGCACCCACTCTCTGCTCATGCGCGACCTCTTATCTGACGCCGTCACCTCCGAGACACTCTGTGCATGCGCACGTACCAATGGCGGTGCCCTGGACGCTTGGGCCGCCGTGGAGCCTACGGTGTACCGAAACGCTCCCTGCACGCTCTGCAACCTTCCCTTATTCTGCCATTGCAGCGGAGATAAGGGTAAGCCTGGGGGACCTGGCTACATACAGATTCTGTAGCCAATGCTAGTGCACCCGCTTGCACACTCTGCTGGGTTTGCCCATGCCTTTTCCAGACCCGCTGTAATGTACCAGAGGGAGAAATAACACTGGCTATATCTTTATGTCACAGTATAGATTTTAGCTTGTCACATTCTTGTTAGAAACCTTCACAATTACCCAAGAATTATTCTAAAACATAGACGTAAAAGATGTTGCAACGCATCTGGCAGATAAAATAGTTTCCCAATTCTCAAATTCTCCATTGACAAAATGCTTGCATTATCTCATTTGAAATGCAGAACACAGATGTACTCTACAGTGTGATTGCAATAATCAAAGATGAAATGAGGTCATGTTATGATCTAAGTAAATTGGGCCTACTAGTTTCAGGCTTTTAATGTTATACATATAAGAACTATCAGTCATTAATTACAAACTGCTGTGTGTAGAAGAAAATACTATACCCTTTCCCCATCATCTTCCTGCAGTCATATCGTTACACAAGTCAGTTCTTTTAAAGATAGTCACATTTCTAAAGTACTTTAAAAAAAAAAAAAAAACATTTGAGTGGTATTTATTAAAGTATCATGGCTGCAAAGTGGGACAAAACCGGTGTAACAAAATCCCATGGGTTCAATGGCCATGTTTTTTCCTTGATATACTGTATGTGGTTGGTTTAATCTTGCAGAGCTGGGTTGCTTTAATCAACAACACCCTATACTGTATATATGGTGACCTTAGAAAAGCAGCAGAGGCTTTTTAAAATGTGATCTTTATGAGCATACTTTTATTACAGTTCTGTACTGTATCTCCAACAGGATGTCTCATAATTATTGGAGATGTGCAATATGTGAATAGATTTTGAAGGCACAGTAACCCAAACTTAACCAAATGCAAAAATACACTGAAATTGTTATTTATTATTTATTTATAAAATATTTTACCAGGAAGTAATACATTGAGAGTTACCTCTCGTTTTCAAGTATGTCCTGGGCAAAGAGAAAAACAAATAATACATGGTTACAAATACAGTTACATAAATGAACAGGGTATACATTATATACAAGACATTGCGTGCACAGTTAAAGAAAATATATATTAAGGGCGTATGAAACAGTTACAGACCAGATTAAAATGTGAGACAGCCTTAGATTTGAAAGAACTTAAACTGGTGGTGGATGTGAGAGTCTCTGGTAGGTTGTTCCAGTTTTGGGGTGCACGGTAGGAGAAGGAGGAACGTCCGGATACTTTGTTGAGCCTTGGGACCATGAACAGTCTTTTGGAGTCTGATCTCAGGTGATAAGTGCTGCATGTGGTAGGGGTGATGAGCTTGTTCAGATAGCTGGGTAGCTTGCCCATGAAGAATTTAAAGGCAAGACAGGAAAGTTGAACTTTGCGCCTAGACTCTAGTGATGACCAATCTAGTTCTTTGAGCATATCGCAGTGATGTGTGTTGTAGTTGCATTGGAGAACAAAACGACAAATTGAATTGTAGAGGGTGCCAATTGTTGATAAATATATCACTGATGCTCTGCTTTAAGCAGGCTTTACATTAACTTCATAGATGTAATGCTAATGGTAAAGCAGGTAAAAAATGTGCTTGATTTACTATATATAGTACAGATGTAGCGAGGGTTATTTTTATAGCTGCTGACCCTGATCATGCCATCATGTTCTGAAATGGTAAACCTGTGCTATTGTATTTATAAGGGTGTGAAACCCATGCATATACAGATGTACTGTAGCAAGTGTTATAGATGAAAAAAAAAAAAACATTTAACCACACTGAATTTGACATTATTCAAATAATAATGAAACCTGTCCATGGCTGGGCTTTATGATTCTGCATTTTCTGAATCGAGGCTTTGGTGAACAAGCTGCAGTATGCAGTATAGATACAAACACAATAAGTAAATATGCATATTCAAGATAGAAGTGACGTAATGGGGACTCGTTAAATATGCTCCTTTTGTTCTCATATTCTGTTTAATCACTGTACTGTATGACAGTACAGTATGTAATAAGCAGGTTTGAACATGATGTGTTAAGCAAGATTTTGTACTTATGGAAAACGTACAGTAACTGCACTTTTTACTTTCTTCTTTGCTGTACTTTGTATTTTGTAGGGGGTTTGTAATTTTTTCAACCATAAGCTTTGTCATTGTCCCAGATAAGAATTTTTGATGTTGTCGTTTTTGTTTATTGCAGAAAAAAAATATGTTATTTATACTGTATATAGTTTTCGTTGTATACAGTAGGTTTGGAACATAAAATGTCAAACACAGGCCAAGATTTCCGAATCCAAATTCAAAGAAATATGAGTGTCTTGCCAGCAGTGATCATTGAGAATGTTATGGGTGATACCATAGTTAATTACTATGGGACTTATTCTGTATCCATGAAGAGGCTGATTGAGATGTTTTGTCCACAATTCCCAATTGAAGTCAGGGGGAATTTCATCTAAAAATGGCCCGGCCGGTTCCTTTGTAATATATAATGTAGAATCTACCCCTATATTGGAAGGTTAACTAAGAGCAATATAAGGTGAGGTGTTTCCTTTATTTCCATTACGCATGATAATCAAAGAGGCTGCAATTTGAAATGTGTTTATTTAAATATAAGTTGGATGTCTAATGGATATTATTTGCATCAAGCATCATGCTTGTATCATTGTATACATTGCATATACTGTATACCATGACTGACTAACACTTTACAGTAGAATTATTTTAGAATGGTCTCAGCTGTCAAGTGGAACAAATCTAAGTACTTTTCTAGGACTTGAATCATTAGCTATAATCATGTTAATCAGTTTCTGATTATTTGTTTCTGATTAGTATTCAGGATACAGCATTTGAAAGCTTATTCACAGTTATTGACAAATGGAAATATTATCGCAAACTGGAGATAGTGTTAAACTTATTTTTGAAACATTAAAGAGTAAAGGAAATGTAGAAATATGAAACATGCGTGCATTTATTTCTAACTAAGAGAAGTTTTCAGCATCTTTTTTTTTGCAATAAAGAAAAAAAAATCTGAGTGATATGCAAAAAATTCCCAAAGCATTAAAAGTCAATATAGATTGTAATTTATCTTGATATATCAAAAACGTTTTTTACTCCAGGGACTATAAATAGGGAACACACACCACATGGCCTGTGCAGTTGGGAGGGAGACAGGGAAGTGTTAACACACAGACACACACAGTAGAAGGTGAAAATTAAATGTCTAATTATATTGGCAAAAGAGGAGTTTTGGGAAGGTGGATCGGTGGTGCGCATCATGGCTGCGTTAGGAAAATAATATTCATGAATGGGATCCTAGAGAAGTTTTAGCAGCTGTTCTTGAGCCCCAGAAGACTTCTATTAATAAGAAAAGTTTTTAATGATCAAATGTTGTTTCAGCACCCGTTAGTGCAGCGGTGCACAAACAGGGGGGTGCGCCCCCCACGGGGGGGGGGGTGTGAGACTTTATTGGGGGGGGCGTGGTTACAGAGGCCCCGCGCTAAGAGCACGAGGCCTCTGTAAATTTACTTACCGGTTCTTGTCCAAGTGTCTTCATGGCAACGCGGCATCAAATGACGCCCGTTACCATGAAGACAAGACGTCAAATGACGCTGCGGGTCACGTGATGTCACATTACACTGCAGCGTCATTTGATGCTCCATTGAAAGTAGGGGGGGTGCGCGATCATGAGAGGAGAAGGGGGGGGTGGCAGCGCAGGAAGTTTGTGCACCTCTGCGTTAGTGTACTGTACATCATCACTGTCTTCATCTTGAGTGCCAGTTACCAACTTGCCAGTTGCATCATTAAAAATGTTCTTTTAAAAGGGCAAAACAATTGATATGGGTGGACTGGTTCAAAACTCCTTCCCGGAGATAACTAAATCCACCATTAAATCCATTCCACCGGATTTATTTTCTATCACTGAAAATCCATCCTGTGGATTCTAGGTTTTAAAAAACGCAGAATGGATTCACAATTTTAACATATCCACAGACCGGATTCACAATCCATGGTCGGATCATTAAGAATACGAACTCGAATTTAATCCGCATACCTGAAATATAGGAAGGGGGGGAGGAGTTCAGTTTTAGTAGCATCTATGTAAACCAGATGATCCTAGCACCACTGTCACAGCATACAAAGCACTTTACCCTCTTCTGGGCTAGAGAGCCTTCTAATAAGCAGTCTTTTTGCACGAGACACCTTCTTGCACGGGAAGACACATTACAGTACATTTATTTGGATAGTCATTAAATATGTTTTACGGCTCCCAAGGTGCCTTTATGGCACAATACTGCTTAGTAAATAGGGCCCTCTGTCTTTATCGTTTAAAGATTAGAAGTACCAGGTCAGTTTATCATGTTACATTCTTTCTGCATCTGCTTTATTTACTGTGCTTCTGTAACGTTGCTGCCTGCAAAACAGGATATAGACCTGCAGGGCAGAGGTAGGGAGTAATACACAATCCTTGGCATGGGGATCAGAGCCCTTGGATGCAGGGGTAATCAGGTACGTTCTGGGGTTGAGGCAGGTGGCAGGCAAGTGTAGTCGGTTCCGGTTCCGAGGTCGAGGCAGGCGGCAGGCAAAGGGTGGTCAGGTCTGGTTCCGAGGGGAAGGCAGGCAGCAGGCAAAACCAAGGCAAGGAAGATCTCAAACAGGACAAGGTATCCAGTACTTTGCATGAGCAAAGACTACAGTAGTAGCAACTTCCTGTTTTTAAAGACCAGAGACAGCTGCTTGCAATGAGAGCCAAAGAGAGGCTGATTTCCTGTCAGGGGAGTAAGGGCAGCACTTGCCAGGAAGCAGGATGGCCGTGGTAGCTTCGGACCAGATGATGTTCCTTGATTTTCAGACAGATCCTTTATAGTATCCCCCCTTCAGGGTCAAACTCTGGGGCGACCAGGCCATGTTTTTTCTGGCTGACGACAATGGAACGCCTTGGCTGGAGCATGAAGATCCTGAGACTTCACCCAGCTCTTTCCTCAGGACCATAACGGGCTTTTCGGCGCTTACTGCATAGAGCCCTTAGTCACAAAGCACAGATACATGCACAGATTTTATAAAGAGTGTGGTTGTTATTTTCCTCCAGAGTGCCATTTCTGTCAGCTTTAGGGAACCCTGCTCATTGAGGTCATTGTGCTTCTTCTGTTCCTGACTCCTTGCTTATACATTATCAATGTGATATAATTGTACCATAGGTGACACATGGATAATTTCTCCTGGCTACACTTATTTCCTGTCTTAATTAAACATCTAATTTTTCCATCACATCTAGCTTACTCATTTTCAATTATACTTCTGACTTCCTCTAGGCTTAATCATTTCTTACAGAGAAAGGGATAAATTAATTTTCATATTAACCCTTTGACACAATAAGTGGTTTTTCTGAAGTCACTAAGTAAGATAATATTACCAGTGTCTTACAGTTCATAACTTTTGAACAACAGAATTGCTTGTGTTATACTGTTACTATGCTATTAACACAGCAGCTGTCACTATTTTGTGTGCTGGTGCAGTAGGACAAGAAATGCATAATAATACTTACTTAAAATAGGCATTTAAATACATTTCATAAAAGTAGACAACTGGAATAATCTTGGGGTAGGTTGCTCATATTAATAAATTGGTATATATATTTTTTATTTTATATATACATATATATATATATGTATATATAAAATCAAAAACGAATAGACAATACCGTTCTGTGGCTAACAAAATGCTTTTATTTGTGAGAGCTTTCGATTCTCTCTCTCTCTCATGCATGGAAATGTCTTGTGTCACGTGATCGGGACATTTCCATGCATAGGAGATACTGGCACCCCATAGGAGATACTGGCACCCCATAACGGGTCCTGTATCTTGGGAAGTAGGGGGTCCCCGGACCTGAAATCAAGGCGGTTCAGCTCCGCAGACACCCTGCTACAATACTGTAATGTTTAAAATGAAATAAAACCCCTGCGATCGCCTGTGAGGGCGCGCAGTTAGTGACTGATTCAGCCTCTTAATGCACGTCTATTACAGAGAGGCAGACCCCGGTAGGACTCACACAGCAAGGACCCCTGCTGTGTTAATCTGATGGGCCATTATGTCTGCAGCGGCAAAACGTTTGAATATATTGCAGACTACACGCGGCACAATGCAAAATGTACCCAGGTAAATGTTCAGATAATGCCCTCTGCATCTGTAAGTTAGGATCCCACAAGAAGGCTATGGATTCCTGAATATCCAAGATATAGGGAAGCAGTATGCCACAGAGGGCCTCAGGGAAAAGGTTCCCGTCTGTCGGCGGATCAGATTTAAACGTGGATCTACATTAATATCCCTCAGCAGTCTGTATGGAAGTGGCACTTCCCAAGCAGGCCAAACGTATTGGATCTTTTTTTTTTTTGAAAGTTTGCAGATAGGAAAAAGCAGGCACCGGCAGCCACACAGGATCAGCAAATAAAGGTTAATAAAGAGAGCTAGTTCCCATACAAAGGTTTAATGGATACTGCAAAAAGAATACAACAACATTGTGGGGTGCTGAGCCCCCCCCACCAACGCGTTTCGAGCGCTAGCGCTCGAAACGCGTTGGTGGGGGGGGGCTCAGCACCCCACAATGTTGTTGTATTCTTTTTGCAGTATCCATTAAACCTTTGTATGGGAACTAGCTCTCTTTATTAACCTTTATTTGCTGATCCTGTGTGGCTGCCGGTGCCTGCTTTTTCCTATCTGCAAACTTTCAGGACTGAAGAAAAAACGGATGCACACCCCCCCTCAAGTGGATGAAGATACATCTACAGGGATGAGAAGGAGGACAAGCTGACTCTGAGTGAGTAATTACTTCAATTTACTATCTCACTTTCTGGATATTATCTGGTTAATCTCCATTCCGACATTTATATGCTGGTTCACATATATGTGAGGTCCCTTACTGCAGTGATTGTGGGGACCCTAGTCCGCTAGTCGGTTTATTACTGGAGCTATATCAGCAGCTTTCACCTATTCTATTTGGGCTTATTCAGCCATTCAACCACAGGGGGGTTGCACCACAGGATTCTCCTATCAAGATATATTTTTTGTCCTTAAAGGCTTTTTTTTTGCAGCACCACACATTTGCTATTTTAACAAACGTATTGGATCACCTGAGAAGGACTAGTCTGGACTCCCCTATTTGCCTAGTATATCTGGAGTAATACCGATGATGGTCCCAAAGCAACAATGGCTGACCAGTTCCCACACCTAAGTAGAGCAACTAAGCCAATGTACCTCCATTCAAGTGTAGCCGGGCTCCCCTCTCTTGCACTGGTTGTTGTATATGGGAGGGTTGCAGCAAGGCAGGGAACGTTCCGGTATATCGGAGGTTCCGCGACTTCAGGGTGCCGCCATATTGATTACTGGCGCAGGCGCAGCAGGATGTGGAGTTGGCTAGGGAGCAGAGGTCGCATATGCGCGGGCATAGCTGCCAAAGCCTGCGAAGGAGAAATAGTTCCTATAGGGTGGAGCGTAGGGGACTACGAGTCCCAGCAGTCACCGCGGTACCATGTGACGCCAGGGAAGTACCTATGGCCTTACCATTAGAGACATTACAAACGGCCCTGTGACAACTACCAGGTTTTTCGAAAGCCCGCCTGGTAGACGTTCTCATAGACCAAGACTCCAAGTGGAACACCTTGCTAGTTGATTGTCGCTGAGATTTGGTGGTCCTCGAGCCCGCCGTTCCCCAATATCTGCAGCTCCCCAATTCTCCACATAGCGGAAGTTCCTTTGTCTATCCACTCTGAGACATTCCCCCTGAGGGACTGGGCGACGACTGCCCTACTCCCCCCTCAGCTCCTTACCTGGCTAGTGAAGCGGGTAGCTGTCAATTGGAATTTAGTTATCAAGGGTCCAGTATATCCGAAGAAGCTGGACTGTGTAGGGAGATGCTACAGAAACTCAATGATAAGGTAGTCCAGCTAACCACCCCACCCAAGTTACCTCTGTTACTGGAAGCCCTCACGTTGGCCACACTCTCAAAATTACCGGAAATTGAAGGCCTTCTCTGGACACTCCCTGTCCCGACGGGGGAAGACGGGATAGACCCATGGAAGGAGCACACCCGAGGGGTGATGGAAGAATGGTCCTGTACGGACGCAGTGAAACGCCAACGCATCATGGAATGCCTGAGACCCCCAGCGTCCACTCTGGTCAGTATTCATCGAGAGCATCATCCTGACCTGACCTCTCGGATGATGGTCGAATTCTTAACAGAGGCCTATGGTGTAACCGAAGACGATGGAGCCCTGTGGGCCAAATACTACGCCATCAACCAAAAGGATGGAGAAGACTTGTATGCATACATCCACCGGATGCAAATAGCATTAGAACCCTTGCTTCACCATAAGTACGTTACAGCCTCTCAAATGGATGAATACCTCCGTAAGCAATATCTGCGTGGATCCAGCCCTAACCATCCTATTGCAAACATGATTCGCGATAATCTCACTCGAGGGAGCCCCCCCTCATTCACAAGCTGTTACAGCAAGTCAAGGAACATGAGGCGCATCTGATGCTTCATTCTCCACAGAAGGCAAAAGTGGCTGCCACCCCCAAGAGTAAGGGGGTAATGAGAAAAGGGAAGACCCCCCCGTACAAACCCGGACCTGAATGGCCTAAGTACTTAGGACAAACCTCACCCCCTTACAACCGCTGCACTCCGCCGAGGGATCTTTCCTGTTACAAGTGCGGGAAGAAATGGCCTATATCCTATGATTGTCGGATGGGAGATCCCCGTGACCGGAGTCCCTCTCCCAAGAAGTTCACACCTAACGCCTTGGTCTGTGGCGCCTACGCTGCCAGCGGAGAAGACCCCGCTCCCACCCAAGGTGGCGAAGGTCCCCGGGACGGGAATAATCGAGTGAGGCCGGTGGCTCTTATATGGGTACTGGTAGACGGCATCTACTCTTCCACCTTACTGGACCCGGGATCTCAGGTGACCATCATATATCGAGGGTTCTGTGATCAACACCTCCAGAACCGGCCACTGAAGTCGGCCGAACATATCAAAGTAAGAGGGCTGAGCAATGAAAACTACCCCATTGATGGTATCATGACGGTGTCTCTGGAGATCCAGCAGCTCAACACCGGGAAGTCCCATCCCATGAACGTAGATGCCCTTGTGTGTCCGGAACCCAAAGATCTACCTAAGTACCCATCATTCTGGGCACTAATGCGGACATTGTACAAGCAGTTATCCGGGCCTATTTGCAAGAAACCAACGAACTGCCCATGTCCAGTCTCCAGCTGCAGCTTGTCCAGACGGATCAGGTAACCTCCTCCTTCGGTCTCGGAAGACTATGGACTGTTGTTCTGCGGCAGAGCAGGCTTAACCAAAATTTCACAAGGGGCAGTACAGAGGAAGCCCTCTTGGTGTGTTTACGCTGAACGAGCGAACACGGAACAGCTCTTTTCACTAGAGAGTATGCCAGAGGTAGACGCTAACAGAGGGTACCGATTAGTACCGGAATTTCGGGATTGGCCGGCCGCCATTCCTCGTCGCATCTATGTAATGGTCCGGAATCTATCCCCCTTCACCATGGCCATCGATGCGGGACAACGCATAGGGAGAATTTATCCAGTCAGCTCAGTGGACGAGGCTGTCCAAGTCAATGCCACCCGAGCGGAATGCTCCTCTGTGGGGTTGGATTTCGACTTCGGCTCGCCCGGATTGCCAGAAGAGTGGAAGGAGAGGCTGCGGGTCCAATTGGAAGAGAGGCGAGACGTCTTCTCTACTGGAGAAATGGATGTGGGGTGCAGTCGCAGTGCCCAACACACCATCCGGATGAATGAAACGGCCCCATTCCGAGAACGTTCCCGATGACTCGCCCCTAATGACGTCGATGATGTACGGGCCGTCCTTCATGAGATGGAAGAAGCCGGGATCGTCACGGAGTCAAGAAGCCCTTATGCCTCACCATAGTGGTGGTGAGAAAGAAGAATGGGACAGTGAGGCTATGCGTGGATTACCGGACACTGAACAATCGTACGATTCCTGACCTGTATAATCTTCCCCGCATAGGAGAAATCCTGGATGCCCTCAATGGGAGTAAATGGTTCAGTGTGTTGGATCTCCGGTCTGGATACTACTAGGTACCCATGAGCCCCGAGGATCAAGAGAAAACCGCTTTCATTTGTCCGCTGGGGTTCTATCAATTCACTCGCATGCCCCAAGGCATATGTGGGGCACCGGCCACCTTCCAACGGCTAATGGAGAAGACCTTAGGGGATTTGAACCCCCGAGAATGTCTAGTGTATTTGGACAACATCATCGTCTTTGGCTGGACGTTAGAGGAACACGAGACTTGGCTCCTGAAGGTGCTCGACCGGTTAGCCCGAGAGGGGATCAAGCTATCTCTGGATAAATGCGCTTTTGTAGGACGTCAGTGACTTACGTGGGGCACATCGTGTCTGCGGAGGGAATAGCCACTGATCCAGCTAAAATAGAAGCCGTAGTAAGCTGCCCCCGACCCAATAAAGTGGTGGAATTGCGCTCGTTCTTGGGGTTCTGCGGGTACTATCGTAGGTTTGTGGAGGGATATTCCCATCAGGCCAAAGCCCTCAACTGCCTTCTCAAAATATATCCCGAAGACACAGGCCGGAAGGCTACTCCCGCCCGACAGCCCTTCGGGGACAAATGGACCTCAGAGTGCGGGACAATTTACTATACCGAGTTGTAGAATATCATAACCACCCAAATAGGAGACAGCTGGTTCTACCCAAAATGTTACAATATCTGGTGTTGCGATCCTTACATGATGAACATGGCCATCTGGGCGTCAACAAGACTTTTGGATTGGTGAGAGATCGGTTCTTCTGGCCAAAAAAATCACTGATCATTACACGAGATACGCGCAAGCCTTCCCGACAAAAGACCAAAAAGCCATCACTGTTGCCAAGGTGCTCTGGGAAAAATACTTCATACATTATGGGCTTCCTCAACGACTACATTCTGACTAGGGCAGAGACTTTGAAAGCAAATTGATACGGGAGTTACTAAAGATCTTACACATTACTAAGTCCCGAACCACCCCCTACCACCCGGAAGGGGATGCATTGCCTGAACGGTTCAATCGCACGTTACTGGACATGCTGGGTACCTTGACAGGGGTGCAAAAGACTGAGTGGAGTAGACATGTGGAAACGTTAGTGCACGCTTACAACTGTATTAGACACAACTCTACCGGATTCTCACCCTATTTCCTGATGTTTGGGAAAGAGGCTCGACTGTCCGTGGACATCCGTCTGAGAGTCTCCATTGACGGAGTTCATAATGCCACTCACTTCAAATATGTGGAGAGGCTACAAGAGAACCTGCAACAGGCCTATCAGCAAGCAGAAAAATCTACAGAAAAATTGAATGCGGGAAATAAGAGACGCTATGACCACAATGTCAAACATAGGGATATTCAGCCGGGAGATGCAGTACTCCTTCGCAATTTGGGAGTGCCCGGGAAACATAAGTTGGCTGACCGGTGGAGAGAAGGAGTGTATGAGGTAGCGTCACAAATACCTGGCCTTCTGGTCTATCGTATCAAGGACTCAGAGGGTCGGGTGAAGGTATGGCATAGAAATCCCTTACTTCCTATTCCACAAGTAGAGGAGGGTGAAGTGGAATGGCCTGCAACCTCATTGGATGGCGAAATGACACGGGGTAAGAACGGTCCCGAGACCGACCATACAATACATTATGAAGACCCTCAAGAGGGAACCTCTCAAAGGGGCACTCAACTGCGAGCATCTCCTGGTGGAGCTACGGGTAAAGGGCTCGGTGAACAAACACCCAATGCGGTGGCTCCGGAAGATTCTATGTTCGACCCACAGAGTCCATGTTTTGTACCTTGTAATAATCGTGTAGAGACTGTAACTCCCACAAGGGAAGAGGCCGAGCCTCAGGACCATGACAGTAATTCTCCCGAGGGAGTGGCTGAAGAACAGTTAAGGCGAAGTCAGAGAAGTGGGCAGCCTCCAATGAGGATGACCAACGATCAGTTCTGGGCACCCCATTTTGAGGCTCAGCAGTGGGCTCGCAACCGAGTAAAGTCAGTAATCGTTATGTTCAGTGAGATGTATAATCTTATCTAGAGTGTGGAGGGTGTCGTTATGTATTCATGCATTTTTCATTATATAATTTTTGTACCAGTTAAAGGTTATCGTAAAAGCGGGGTCGTTGGAATCCACAGGGGGGAGGATGTAGCCAGGCTCCCCTCTCTCGCACTGGTTGTTGTATATGGGAGGGTTGCAGCAAGGCAGGGAACGTTCCGGTATATC
The DNA here is from genome assembly GCF_040206685.1 of Ascaphus truei. Lineage (NCBI taxonomy): Eukaryota > Metazoa > Chordata > Amphibia > Anura > Ascaphidae > Ascaphus > Ascaphus truei. The sequence continues at coordinate 434,517,118 of NC_134484.1, read as the reverse complement.
TAAAGTTCCGCGACTTCAGGGCGCCGCCATATTGATTACTGGCGCAGGCGCAGCAGGATGTGGAGTTGGCTAGGGAACAGAGGTCGCACATGCGTGGGCATAGCTGCCAAAGCCCGCTAAGGAGGAATAGTTCCTATAGGGTGGAGCGTAGGGGACTACGAGTCCCAGCAGTCACCGCGGTACCATGTGACGCCAGGGAACCAATGGGGAGTCTGGAATATCGGGAGGAAGGAAGATAGGGTTGCACAGGGGCACACGTTGTTCAGAGCTAGTGGGAGGAGGAAGGAGACAGAGCTACAGGTGTAGGGAGGCACCCAGCCCCTACCTAGGCCTTATACCCCGGCCCAGTTAGGCCCTAAGTCCCCGTAGAGTGGAGCGAAGATAGGTATTGGCCCCAGACAGGTTCCAGTTCCCCTTACTGTGCCAGTTCAAGGACAAAGTAAAGAGACAGTACATATCTAGCAGAGGTCGGGCTCAGACCCCACTACCGTTGCTGCAGTCATCTGGGTGGGATCGCCCCGGACGGCTATTGCTGGATCCAGTCGCATCTGATCCTTTTTGAAGACCCTTGGCAGGCCCGGGTACTGGAGTGCCCGGCAGGTAACCATAACCAAGTGCACCAACGATATCATATTCCATTCACAAGGGACTAGTGGCTGTGCACACATATATCTCACTTGAGGGTGGGGGACATATTGTGTGGGGTTATTGGACACGGGTGGGATCACCCGGTGTAGGGAGGAAGCGTCCTGCGAGACGCGGTAGTAGTGTCTCCTCTAGAGAGGGGCACCTGTTGATATATATATTGCCTATGCAAACAAGTAAAGTCATTCAGTTGTTTTATATGCTGTGTGTGTGTGGAATGATATATAATTGCCCTGCGAGGAACCACTCCCCCTCTGGTGGGAGCCATCGCAGGTAGAGGCGCTGCACCAAGTACGAGGTATTACCTATTATTACGTGTGCCCCAGGCTCTCAGTGGCGGAGGCTTAGGCCCTGTGAGCCTACAGGTTATACAGCATATGGTAGCGGTCTGTGTTCAATAGCAAACAGGGCTACACAAGTGTTAAGAGTGGGCACAAGTGGAAGCTTATATTCATGTATGTCTGTTATGAAAACCACAGTACAACATTGTCAATATGTGTATGAGCGGCTCCATGCTTGGGGACACAAATAAAATTCACTTGTACTACAAAGATCCTGGCGCCCATTATTATACATCCTTGCTATCTCATCGCCCAGCCTCCTGAAGTCACAACTCTGAGTTAAGGTAATCCATGCCGAGTAGCCAACAATTGCACAATTATGTAAACTCCCTAGGAGCTGGGACAGGGAGGGTTATAATAGAAATAATGAAGTTTCTCGTGGTGAAATAAGGTTTCCTAGTGTTTCCAACAAATTTAAGATGGTAGCAGATTATTATCTGGGTTTACTGGACATTACCAGGGATTACTTATCTCTAATTTACTATCTGTTATTTAAAGTTTCGTTCACGGTTATAAGATCAATATACAGTATCTGTGCATATTTCAATCTGCTATTATTTAAATATGGTTAATCTATAGATTTAGCCCCTTAGGTCAGCCGGGCATTGTTTCTTGTCCTTGAGACTCGTATTTTCTACTTCACTTTTAATTGTTCCTGAAGGATTTTTCCCTTTTCTCTCTTTTACTTTTATTTCAAACAGAGCTTAATCTGGAGCATGTTAATACCTTTTGAATCCCTCACCTTGTAATTGTATAAAAATATAGGACACACACAAACCTAAATCAATACTCAGTCGACAGCCTTTTTAAAATTACTCCCATATGTCTTTCATTGTAAACTCACATAAAGTTAAAGGTTTGAGTTGTCTTACAAAAACAAAGCATGTCAATAACAGATAATAATAAAATGAAGCAGATGGTGTTTAATTACAGCAGACACACTTGAAACGAAATGCTGCCACAACAATTTTGGACAGGAAATTTCCCGAAGTATTTCTGTTATTTACCCCACACAATAATATAGTAGCAATTTTAATAAATAGTAGATTGCCCTTTAATCTGGAAAAAAATAAAGACTGATAAAGAGGGCAGAGTTATCACAATTGATCAAAGTGATATATTTAATGTATTTATTATTTATTATTTATATGGCAACTAGAAACAATAAATATAATTAAAAAGATGTAAAACACACAGACAGGTACCAGGGCATTAGAAAGAAATACAAAAATATATAAAATCTAGAATGGTACTGTATTTGATACACTATAATGACTGTCCCAAACAACTAACAAATATGGAAAAAGACCAAGAGCAATCCCTTAGTCTCAAAGGCAAAATAAAACAATCTGAAATGTCTGCACTATTCAAAAGTTGCTCCACAAATTATATGAAGATGCGTGAAAATTAAAAAAGGGAAAAAGAGAAGAGGAAAAAGAAAAAAAAAATTATTTTGTGTAGTATTTCAAACATTTTATTGAAATCCAAAAAAACACTATACAAGTTGCACTCATATTTAAGTGCCTAAATTTGGGCATGTAATGGTATCTTGGGGCTAAAATCAGAGACATGTGTAGAGAGGAAAGACTGTAGATCACCGTACCAAAATCGAGGACAAGCGTAAGTGTGGATACAGATGCAGCACTATGGTCGGTCGCCCAGCCACCCCTAAATCTGCCGTGGTACCATAGTTTTTTCATCTGTGCTCGCATGTGCTCATGATCTCAGAAAGGAGACTTAATGGCCCATCGAGATTAACACAGAGGGGATCCCTGCGTGAATCCTACCGGGCTGCTCCTGTCTGTAAGAGATGCGCACTAAGAGTGAGACTAATTGCGCGCTTCTAATAGGCAATCACACAGTTTTTATTTTATTTTAATAACACAGTATTGAAGTAAGGGGTCTCAAGAGCTGAATCACATTAATTTCAGCCTTGGGGACCCCCTCTTTCCTGAGTTACAGTCCCCGTATCCCCGCCATGTTTAAATTCTCCAGCGTTACGGCCCACGTGACCAAGATATTTAAATAAAGCAGGGGGATACTGGCACATATACCGTTGCATATGGACGCTTTAACACTTTATCAGTGGTCACATCTAAAGATAAACTCGGAATCTATTTATTTTTTTTGTAAGTAAATATGCTCTATTTTAAACTGTTTGAAATATTTAAAAGGTATATTTAACATTGGAAGCGTACACTTCTCCCTCTCTCTTAATTTTTATATATTTATTTTTATTTACTTATAAAAAAAATAATTTTTAATTTGTATTCCATTTCAGTGCAATAATTTTCATTAATTAGTGGTTCAAAGATTTTAATCGCCTCAATTATTTCTTTCTCAATCTCAGCAAGGAATTTGTTTCATAAATAATCAATTTCATCAACGCCATAGAGTGTCAAGACACTTTATAATTAAACATAATAGTGATCCTTCCCTTCTCCAACACATAGGTATCCAAATTGTCCCCTTAGGGAACATTATTTAGCAACCAGCGATATTGGGTCCATGCCAAATATGGTTGTAGGAGTTCCATGGATGGCAAAATGGCCATTGGGAAATTAGAGTTGTGGAAACTGTGAAGCCTGTACTATGCTTAATCCTGAGAGAAATACATTTTGCTCTAACACCAGAAAAGAAAATATGTGGTAGAAGATTGCATATTGTGTAAATCTACATACGTGATATATCTCTTACAGTGTCCATGCGGATATCATTATATTGGCCGCACAAAGAGATTTTTTAAAACAAGAATCCTTGAACATGCCAGAATATCAGGCTTGGTCTAGAAAAACATAGTAAACTCACATAAAGTTAAAGGTTTACACTTTAAAATTAAACATAATAGTGATTCTTTCCTTCTCCAATTAATAGGTATCCAAATCATCCCCTTAGGGAGGCGAGGTGGTGATAGAGTTAAATCCCTATCCAGGCAAGAAAGCTCATGGATATATAATGTACATTTTCCCTGTTTTTTTTTTCATTTCGCACTTTGGGATAACACACAGTTATTATCACCTTAAATACACAAGTCACGTGAATAATGTAATTATCAACTTTTGTAAAGTAGTTCACAATTATCTATTTAGATTGGTATTTTTTGTAATTTTTTAATATCACTATCTGGTGCGCAGTGGTTTTTTCTCACTTTTTTAACGCATGCGACACAAGTCCTGCTTTGAAGATTACTGTATAAATCCTTCACTAACAATGGAACATTGAACTTTTTTTTCTAAATCAGGAGAGAATAATTGCGGGATTTAGAGAAAACATAATGGGATGGATAATTTTTTACCAATTTTTTTTAATTTAAAATCACCACATTTTTTTCTTGCATTTTGTGGTATACTTTCTTTTAGCATGTGTAATTTATGCTGGATAATTAACCCCCCCCCCCCCACAAATATATATATTTATTTTATTATTTGGCTTTCTATTCAATTTATTTATTTATAAAAATGTTTTACCAGCAAGTAATACATTGAGAGTTACCTCTCGTTTTCAAGTATGTCCTGGACATAGTTAATATGACAAATAATACATGGTTACAAATACAGTTACATAAATGAACAGGGTATACATTATATACAATACTGTACATTGCATGCACAGTTAGAGAAGATGTATATTATAGCTTATGTAACGGTTACAGACCAGATTAAAATGTGAGACAACCTTAGTTTTGAAAGAACTTAAACTGGTGGTGGATGTGAGAGTCTCTGGTAGGTTGTTCCAGTTTTGGGGTGCATGGTAAGAGAAGGAGTAGTGGCCGGATACTTTGTTGAGCTTTGGGACCATGAACAGTCTTTTGGAGTCTGATCTCAGATGTTAAGTGCTGCATGTGGTAGGGGTGAGGAGCTTGTTCAGACAGATGGGTAGCTTGCCTAGAAAGTATTTGAAGGCAAGTCAGGAAAGGTAAACTTTGCACCTTGACTCGAGTGATGACTAATCTAGTTCTTTGAGCATTTCGCAGTGATGTGTGTTGTAGTTGCACTTACATTACTTACATTATTAACCTTCAATATGCTTGCTGCACTGTACATAAACTGAATTGTTCCACACACACGGTCTTAGGCAGTGATTACTTTATTAACTTTTCAGACAGTTTTAACTGTTTTTTTCCTTCTTCCTTCTGTCCTTTCAATAGACAAACCAGACTCATTTTATGTATTGCATGTCTGGAGCTGGGAGAAGACAAAGCACAGGAAACACCCCCATTGGTGCAGGAAACTCATCCAGCAATAATGCCAAGTAATGCACTGTGCTAAAAGCCATTCATGCGATGTTCTCCCCCCCCCCCCAAACCCCTAAAAACCTAATGTAACCCCCTAGTCCTAATGTTAAGTGTCATGCCATGCTTTTTCTCCCCCAAACCCAAAAAAACTGAGGATTTAATAATGTAAGAAAGTTTTCCCCCTGATGAAGCGTGGTGAACACGTGAAACGTGCGTCGGGAACGTAGGATGTCACATCTGTGACGTCACTCGAAGTGGCGACATCCACACTACCTAGTCAACGAGCAGGCTTGTATTTGCAGCGGTTTTTTCATACCAAGTAGCCGCCGATGCTTATCTTTGCAAAGGAGATAAGGTTGCAGTAAATGTTTATACTGAATTTCAACGAATATCCAATGCGTTGTATTGGTTATATGTTTACGTTTATGAGATATCTTGGAGGTGGTGTATACAGGAAGACTTTGGCATGACATTATATGCTCCTATATAGAACACACAGTGAGAGATATTTACCATATCTATCAGCCACTATAATATTTACACCATACCTAAAGCAGATTTTCCGTTTATTTCATTGACATATACTATGCCACGCAGCGTGACCAAGCTCCTTAAAGAGACATAGTAGCTGATATTAATCAGAAATATGTGTTCTGGGTATGTGATTGCTGCACAAGTCTGATCTCTGATTGAGAGATATATCTGATTTAGGTGTAATAACCTGGACATTCAGAGAATCGTTGCTAGTTAGTATACTAAGATATCAACTGGATGTACAATAGGAGTATATGCAAGTATTAGCCATTAGGCATACCTATTTTTTGACGACTTACTCTCTATGCCACATTAGTATGGGGATTTTTAATAATGTATCTGTGTTTAAAATTTTCTACGTAGAAGTAATAACATTTTATTATTTTTGATTTCTCTGGTGATTCTGGGTCATTGACCTGAGTAGCAATAATTTACTGCAGGGCTACTACTGTATGTCCATTGATAGGTAATATATATGACATTGAGTGCTTACTAAAGGGGGAAACTTTCTGATCATTCTTTTGATCAACACTGTTATTATCATACCATTATCCTCCGAAGCACCTGTTATTCATTTATAGTTCAAATATGATGACTGCGGTTTCACTCACATTTTCAGATTTAATGATGTAGTCATGGTTTAATAATTATTTTTCAATTTCTGTTTTGCATGTGCATGTCTGCTACTGAGCGTGGCCAATATATACAAACAGAAGACAGGGGTGCCCAATGCTACATCCCCAATCAACGCTATGTACATTAAAGCGCTATATACAATACCATATAATACAATTGACAAAACATATAAAGTATTACGTATAAAGTTTAAATACTTCAATAATAATAATAATAATAATAATATTTACTTGGTTATTTAGTTAAAGCCTTTGGCCAAAGCGTCATAAGCCTGCATACCATGTCAAGGTAAAACCAAATTAATGCAGGTCCTAACACTAAGCTGTGAACCCTTCCTTTTACCTCTGTATGTTGGAAACAACCACAGTGAGTCTTGTCCATTCAGCAAAATGCTAGAACCTCCCAAGTTAAAAAAGTGGGGAGGGGTGAGCTCTGGGAGGAGGGGCCACTTACCTCCAAACAACTGTTACCAGTCAGGAACTAAATTAACACACACATTCCCAGCACGCTCTAACTCCAACACTTTAGGATTAATCACAGCAATTGCAAAGCATTGCATACAATTGTAATGTTTGTTACATGACAAATATTAAATGAGTCTGTTTGTTCAGAATCATTTGTTATAGATTTTGGGTTTCTTAAACACTGTCATAGGATTATATGTTTGTTTTTATATCATATCATTTCAATATTGTTTGAATTGACAGTCTACAATTTGTGTATTTACAGTTTTTTATTGTTCTATTTTGTTTTGTTCGTTTAAATAAAGTTATTGTTGTTTTTAGTATGTGTTGATGCTGGTGACATCACCATGCATCAATATGCAGCGCAGAAACGGGTTGTTACTTCCGGGTTTGCGAAGCATACAAAAACTAAGTGTTTTGAACCACCTATCAAACTTTGAGAAAGCTTGTGGGAGCGAAACATGTTAGTGTGTTTCTCTGGTTGCTAATATATCGTTTTTATTACACCCTCTTCGTCTGTTTTTGTCCGTGGTGCAACTCTACCCATGGCTTTTTGCCAAACTTTTTTCTGTGATTTATCCTATGTGACGCACACCCCTGGAGACCTGTACCCTGCAGGTCTGGAATTGTGGATTTAAGAAGACAATTTACAGTGAGTAAATCTCATTTACATAAGAGACTCTGTCATTACAAGGAGGTTCTCATGGTTACAGGCATATGTTTGACTCAGTGCATGCTCTAGTTAGAGCTAAGGTCTAGCCTAGTAACACCCTCCATTATATGGGCAAAGCTGATTCTCTATTTATGTGCAGAATTTATACTTGCTAAAGGGACAGGCTCCGTTTAAAGTTTCATACTGAGTGAAGGACATTAACTATTATGCATTTAGGTTCCAACATACCTATAGTGTATCACAACCCTTGAACCCTGGTGTATCCCCTTGAAAGGACACTTTTTTCTACATTATCTTAAACAAACAAGGGAAATAGGAAAATATTTCCTTCACGGAACATTGACCAAACTAGAACTAGAACATAAGCATTCCCCGACATACCAATGATAAAAAATAAAAAAAAATCACTAAAGTTAGAACACAACTGAACGCCTACTTGTTAGATAAAAAAGGACAATCCATGAGGTAGACTAAGCAAACATTTTATATGAAAGGGATTGAAGTGGATAGGATACTTGCTAACAAGCTGAAAACCAAGATAACTAATAATAGAACTACATTCATGAAGAAATCTTCAGGGTAAACAACCTATAACCCAAAATAAATAAACTATACTTTTAGACGCTATTACTTTAATTTATATTATTTGAACTCGTAAAAAGGGAACATGCAATCCAGAAAAAGCAGAAATAGATACATTTTAACTAGTACTCCCCTGCCACAAATAGAGCCTAGTAAACTTGAGAAATCAAATTCCCCTATCGATCTAGAAGAGGTCATCTCCGCTATTAAGAAACTTAAATTATCTAAAGACCTGATAGATTTAGCAATAAGTACTATAACATTTAAAGAGCCCCTCACCTGATCAAGCTACAGTAATTAATGAATACCTGGGCATTAAAATAACCAAAAATACAGCCATTCTATTCAAAGAAAAGTATCTTCCTCTTCAGAAAGATCTACTGTATCCTCCTTGGAAAATTTGAGATTTCATGGCTAGGATGCATCTCCACGATTAAAATTAATATCTTGAGATCTTAAAACCCAATATATTTTGAAATCGTAAAAGGAGCAGGGTCTTGAATTATCACTGGAAACATTTTGCGCAATCGCTATAAAGATATTCAAGCTATCCATATGTACAATTATTAAAGAAAACAGTTATAAGATCCTATGGAGGTGGTGCTTGGATCCTCAAAGGTTACACAAAATGTTCCCTTATGTGTCCAGTACATGTTGGAGGGACTATGGGAAAGTGGGCTTCATGTTATTGTACATATGTGGTGGAGTTGTTCAATAATTTCCCAGATTGGGGTTCATATTTTCAGGATCATCTAAGATATTTTAAATGTAAAAATTCCCCAAAAATCTAATGTAGTCCTTTTAAATGTAAACATAGATATCCCGTACATAACAAAACATGGGAACATATTAATAATTCATTGTCTCATGTGCTCCATTGCAAGCCATTGGAAGCAGATTACTCCCCCCCCTCACACCCCCAACCAATTGAGACTATTATAATACAATTTAAATATTATTATTATTGTCTGATAACAAATTTAAATAAAAAGTATTAAAAAAACAGATAAAACAAGATGCACTCACAAGACAAGTGTGGGATGAGGCATGCAAAGGTGTGGGGAAGGAACCTTAGGACAGGAAACTATGTTCAGTCATTTCTGGTCCCTTGTTACCATATCCATTGCTACTGAATTTCTTAACTTAAGGACAAAACAGTCACTAGAATAGATCTTAATCTTAATGCTGTGTGTAAGGAGAAAAAAGATGTTCTAATAACAGTACAGTGTATTTTTGTATAGTGATTTGAACCAAACAATTACCATAAAACCAGACTCTGAAATATTACGTAGAAACCTTTATATTTTTAGAACATGTTCAACTTCTTTTCTCCACAGAATGGAGATGAAAAACTTTTTGGCACATTACAACTCACAACTCTTTTCCTTTTCTTTGTACATTTTAAATGCAATCAACACAGCTCACATCTGCATCGCAATCAAATTAAAAAGTCAACATAATTCAATGAAATAGAGAACTAAATGATTACATTTAGGTTAACATTAATTACTTTACAATCTGCACCTGGATTTTAAAAGCATCTTCATTTACTACTAAAATCTCCTTTTTTTTATATTCAGTTTTCATGTATTTTCTTGATTAGCGTTTCATGAATAGGGAATGCTACAATATCAGGACATACTTGAAAATGAGAGGAAAATCTTAATATTACTACCTGGTAAAACATTTTATAAATAAAATATCAGTTCAGTAGGACCAGCCAAAAAAAGTATTCATGGCTCGAATGTAAAAAAGTAAGTTGCTAGTGTAGCTGTGACCATATTATTTTTAAAAACTGCTGTTGTGATGTGCTAATGTCTTGATTCTCCAAAATATTTGCTAACATTTTTGCCACACATTAAATTAGTTATGGTGGGTAAATAACGTAACACAAACACTCCACCATACAGCATACAGCAAATACAAATATAACTTGTGACATGTCTGAGACGTGAATATGCTCACAAGTGATATTTTTATTGTGCCAATACTAACAGTACTGTTTAGTACTAGTAATAGTCTATTTTAACCAGTGACTTTAGGTCAATCTTCTAAGGGGTTTATCCATGAACTGAGCATTAGATTCCCCCCAAAAGGAAAAAGGTCTAAGAAAGCTATTACTAACATCCATAAAAACATTCTAATAGATGACAGTATATTGTTATGTGTAAAATGCGTTTTTGTATACGCCCTATCGATAGGAATGAGGAGAAGACTTTGGCTTAGGTGTAAGAGCGGGTAAAGAAAAAAAGGGATCAGATTGTCTCCTTTTGTACTTGGTGCTCCAAATTAAACATGTGAGGAGAATGATGCAAACAGAACAAAAGGTTCTTGAGAAGAAGGTATTGTATTTGAAGCCTTGATCATTATATTTATAATTGAATACAGTCTCTTGACTTCTTGAGAAAAGAATACAGCTGAAGAATTACTAAAATGACTCCAGAAATGATGGTGCAATGTGATATCCTCCATCCTATATCACTAGTGAGCCTTAGAACTAAGATTAAATGCAATGCTTCCCACTGCAGACTCTCAGTCTCTTGAATTGTGAATATTCCACACCTTTATGTTGGGGGAAAATAAGGATATAAAGAAAATGTAAAACTTAGAGCAATAATGTATTGCTTTATGTAATTCTGAAGTAGGTAGGTTTAAAGTCACCATCTAACCTGCACCTATTCTAGAAATGTGCACATATTTCACATGATGCTATGAACCATGCAACATTTGCCCCTTTTTGGGTTGCCAAAAAAGCAGGGAGGAGTCAGGATTCTTCAAGCATAAAGTCAATGTGAATTGCAATTTTTTTAATACTGTATGCTAATGTGCTAAATTCTCTAAAAGATTTCAACATTTTCTATAAATAGGTCACAATTTTGCAAAATAATTAGCTCTTTGAGGCGTGTGAAGCATTTCACAGTGAATAGAATGTGGGGAAAAAAGTTTACAATTTCACGAATGCATTTTGTATCGTTTCGCACATCTCTAATCTACTTTTTATTAGTAAAGCAGTGAATAAATTCAAGCTTGGTTACTGTTACATTATCTGTATTGGATAGGTACTAGGTTAGCATACATTAACCACCATCTGACTTTTGACTACTCTCTACTAGTATATGAAGCAATCAATTCCAGTTTGGTTAACCTGGATAGGTTACGTGTGTTGTGTATATATTAAGTTGTCTTACATATATACAACCATCTCACCTGTTTCTCAGTTCCAGTTTATATAATACTGTTAGATTACCTGTGTTGGCTATATACTAGGCTGGCATACAGACACCACCATTTGGCTTCTCTCTACTCTCTCTCTAAATATACCATTCAATCACAATTGTGTTATTATGATATTACTACTATTTCTGGTACCAGCAAAAGGTAGTACAGGACACAGGAGCACAGCAAAAATTTCCAGCAGGAAAAAGATAAGTTCCGGGCAACTCTGATTAAAGATCAAAGACTTTATTTAATCAGCTCACAATGGCAATTAGCGTGAAAGAACGCACCTACGCGTTTCATCCCGTAGGACTTTATCAAGGTGTAATTACCAATGTTTACGTCAACATTTATATAGGCAACCGTTTGCGGTAAAAACCTACCGGAGTAGCGTCATTGTCCCGCGCCTGAGTCACGTTGCGTCGACCCAACACTCATCCCGCCTGCTAGACCAATCTGGCACTCAGAGTGACTTCATAATCTTGCACCCCAGACTCAGGTTGAGACACGACCCAGCACTGATTCCGATGGGTCAGGGCAGTCAGGTGACCAAAGATTTAAACAAAACAAACTTTATTGAATCAATAGACAAACATAAACAATGTTAAAATGTAAAAAAAAAGAAAAAATATATATACATAGGGAGTGAAAAACAATGGTAAAAGGAAAATAAAACGTTAACGTAACACAAACGGAGACTAATGTAAATGATTAAATAAATATCAAGATAATAATCATTAAATGAATTAAGAAAAAGAATATAAATATATTATATATATATATATATACAGTGGTTGACAAATCACCAAAAAATCTACTCGCCACACAAAAAAATCTACTCGCCACCTAGTACCAAACGTGTGCTGCTTGGGACAATATTTACTCGCCCAGGGGTTAAATCCACTCGCCCGGGGCGAGCAAATGTATAGGTTTGTCGAACACTGTATATCTATATATATATATATATATATTATATATACATATATATATATATATATATATATATATAATATATATGTAAAAGTAATTAACTAATGAAATTGCTAATAATAAATTATGACTCCAATCTTTATGACATTGTAATTCTAACTTTCACCATAAGGTAGGATAACTACTGACCTGAAGACTTCCTAAATAGAGTACTGTGGGATGCTTATGAAGAAGGTTTTCCAAGCATACAGTATAAGCTCTGTTTTTTATACTTTATTGTACACTGTATGTGAACTTGGTATTAAACCTCTTATAATTTAGATTTCAATAATGAGCACTTAGTGTTTTGGGTTACAGATGATTTGTAACTTAATTCTGGATCTGTTTTTCTTTCCTTTTCCGCCTCCATTTTCTGTCAACTTCCCCCTCCTCAACCTCCCCTTTCCTCCCCCCCCTCCTCTAGGTACTCCCCCTCCTCCCCCCCGCCCACCCCCCCTTTCCCCCCACCCCCCCATCCCCACCACTCTGCTCAACTTCCCTTTCCCCTTCCCCCATCCAGCATTCACTCACTTCCCCCATCCCTTTCCACCCCCTCCTTCCCCTTTCCCTTCCCTCACCTTCTCATGCTGTTTCCCCTGAAAGAGTGTACCACTTGTAGTGGTTAATATTAACTACTAATTTAGCCTTCATTAATGGGGGTTATATATGTTTAGAGTATATCTTTGCAGGATTTGAATATATACTTGACAATTAATTATCATTTCAGGGGCACATCATTCAGGGGCACAGGGTATTACTGTGAGATGTTGTCAGCAATTTTTAAGATACCTTTAGGATACCTTCATGTTGCTGTCCAGTAAGAAGATGAGCCAATATTGAAATAATGAAATGATTAATGTATTTAGTTGGCTCCTATGATATGCCTATGTACTGTGCATTTATATGCCTATTGGAGATGCTGGTGCCTTTTTTAGGCAATTTACACATGAAGGGGTTCATTTTTTTACCCGTTTTCGCTGGCTTTTTAATGTTTAAATTCCAGGCTAACACCACGTCTCCTCACTCCGAGACGAAGCCCTATCTGAGAGGGTGAAACGCGTAGAGGGGGAGATTGTGGTGTAGCCCTATGTGTATAGTGCAATAAAGTTTTTTTGAAGATCATCCGGGAGTTTCTACAGTCTGTCATGCGCAGTGGCGCCGGATTCCTGCCTTTCACTTCCTGATTACCACTGAAGGCTGCACGCACATTCTGCGGAGGAGAGCAGGTCCCAGACCGGAGGGAATCAATAGGTAAGGGTTTATTTATTCCCCCCTACTCCGGGTTACTCAGTGGCCGTAAACAGCTCCCTCCTTATCAGCTAATTGACGGCTTGACACTATACTGTAGGTGCCTTACAAGACAGCCAAAGCGCAGGACAGTATTTTCCATGCAGGATAACTACTGACCTGAAGACTTCCTAAATAGAGTACTGTGGGATGCTTATGAAGAAGGTTTTCCAAACATATAAGCTCTGTTTTTTATACTTTATTGTACACTATATGTGCACTTTGTATTAAACCTCTCAAGCAGAGGTTTTATTTATACATATTTGCACATGCTTTTGGAACACATAATATTATATGCACTTTTATTGAACACTGCACTAACATTTGTATATGTGTAGCCATGGCTGGTCCTGGCTATCTTTCTGCCTCCCTGTCACATAAGCCCTAGTAACTACAGACAGTGACAGGCTATCCTGTGGGTTTACCCTTCTTCATGCTGCCTCTTCGAGAGAAAAGGGTGGAGGTGAACTGGAGTCTGTGTTCAGCCAATCGTGGTGCAGACCCTGTGCCCTTCTCCTCTGTGTTTTAGGGAGGAAGTGTCCAAATTATAATCAGTCCTGCTCAGCCCCTCCTAGTGTTGAGACATGCCTTCAGCTCCTCCTGGAGCTGAGTGCAGTCTAAGATCTGTGCAGAGCACAGGGCCTCAGTATTGCAGGAAGGCCAGCACCATCCAGAGGTCTTGGACCCATCCTAAAATATGATGCATATGCTTTGATACGAACTTCATTGGCTGCTCCAATAAAGAATCCCTTTTTTATACTTCTGCCTGAGTAACAGTTTATTGGGTAGAAGTATGAGAGAAGACTGGCATAGCGGGAAATGTCTCCAGCTATGCTGAAGCTCGCTGTGACTGGAGGCGCTGACATCAAGAGTAGAAGAAACTGAAGGGTCACCAAAAGCCTGTCCTGTTCCCCATTACCATCGCGGACGCTTATCTTTCCTGGACCCTCACAGGTAACAGGCACCAAAACACGTGTAGCTTAGGCAAGATCTCCCAGGGAGGGGGGGGGAGGGGAGCAGCGCTACGTATGCATTGCACTTTAAAATATAATAAGCACTATTATTGTATATTGCACAAGCATTGTGATTGAATACATATTTATATCTTTTATACAGTATAATATATATGGAATGCACTTTGAAACATGCACTCGCACTTTGATAGAGTTTATATTTAAGTGGATAGCGCTCCCCTATTTTTCTAAAAAATTCTAGCTAACAGATTAAATAGATTTATGCCGACCCTGATTAACTTGGACCAAGTAGGTTTCACGCCAGGAAGACAGGTGCAGACAATACAAGGAGGGCAATAAATTTGATAGTAGAAGCGAAAAGGATAAAGACCTCAGCAATGATCCTGATGCTTGACGCAGAAAAAAAATTATATCGAGTAGACTTGAAATATAGGGAACTATTCTAGTAGCTTTGATAACCAACACATCGAGGATTTTGAGCAGCTATCACGAAATTTTGCTAGGTACTCTAGCTATTCAAAACGCCTCGATAAGTTGGTTAAATCGTACTGGGAAGGCATTTTTTCACGATTTCTGGCTCCTGGCGAAAAACATCGCGCGAGAGTTGCAAAAAAGCTCAAACTCGCATTTTTTCTCAAAAGTAGCTATTATTGTAGCTCCAATGAGATTATCGAAACTCTGGAATAGCGAGTTTATCAAAGATTCATCTTGACAGCCAAAGGGTGGCGAGATGGGTTCTGACAGCAGGAATTGGAAAAAAAATGCATTTTTCCTGCATCAGATTAAACCCTGGAGTCTCCAGAGCTGATACACATTAATAAGCTCCGGAGACCCCCGGCTTCAATCCGATGCAATAACCGCTAAGGCAAGGAAGGAGTTAACTGCCAGTGCCCGGTTAATTGTGGGTAGTGGGGGTGGGTGAAAGTGGTATTTGGCCCATGGTGGGTGTAAAGGCCTTGCGGGGGGGTTGCGGGAGGATTTAACCACCTAATTACCTTAGCAGTTACTACCGCTAAGGTAATGAAGGGGTTAACTTCTCCCTCTAACCACCCGGTAGGCATAAACCCCCACTATGGGCCAAATGCCACCTTCCCCCACCCCCACTCCCCACAATAAACATTACAACTAGCCATTCATTGCCAGTGCTGTTACCTATGCCCTTGTTAGGGACCGGGAGTCACGCAGCCCTCATTGCGCTCCTGCCTTAAACTCCTCGTACTCCGTGGTCTCTGCTCCTGGTGGCACACCATCGAGACCCGCGCCTAATCTCTGCAGCACTACATGCAGGCACGCACCCGGCTCTCTGCCGAGGACGCAGACGGAGGGTCCCACCTCCAGATTGCATTCGCAAACCAGCAGCGCGTAGCGTGTACATGTGACACATGCGCAACACACGAGCTCCACGTCAGAGACTATCAGCTGCCTAGCCCACACCTGTCTCCTGCACCTCTGCCTATCCCTGCTCCCACTGAGGATGTGCCTCCATTTCCCCTCTCCTCCCATTGGTCCCTCACTTCCTTATATGCTCAGCTTTGCCACTGGCACATTGGATGAGCATATTTATTGTTACATTGCTATTCTCCTCATCCTTGCCTTGCTGAACCTTGCTCTGTGTACCGACCCGGCTTTGCTTTTGGACGCACCTCCATACTTCTGACCCGGCTATCTCTGACAATCCGCACCTCTCCAACCCTGACCTCAGCACTCGGACAAAGACCACTCTCCACTCTCCAATCCCGACTTTGGCTAATAGTACCTCCAATGATCCGGACCTCTCCTATCCAGACCCTGGCAAGTATAACGACGATCTGTACCTCTCCAACCCCGACCCGGCTACCTCGACCAACCTACACTCCAAACGCGCCCTCGTGACTGTGCTGTAGGTGGTGTTTCTATCCAGTCCCACCTCAATCCCAGGGTCCCGCCTTGTTTGTGGTGAGCACAACATGACAGTCCTCAATGTGAGCCAAGATAACCCCAAAGGGAATGAATGAGGGTTAAAGAAGGCCTGTGACGTCACATTTTAGGGTCCGATGGTACAGCTCCGATTGGATGCTGTTCTATGTGACAGTTTTTTTTAAAGGATGTGACATCATCTCAATGGGAGATACTGTACATCAAATCCTTAAACCAAAATGGCTGCCATCACATGGTACAGGAACCAATGGGATTTTGAGTGTACCACGTTCAGAGGGTGAAGACATCTAAAGGTACTTTTTGCTTTTCAGGTTTTTTTTGATGGTATTTTTTAATTTTAATTTTTTTTGCTTTCTCATTGACTGCCAATGTATTTATTTGTGCCCCTTTAGGCTATAGATAAATACAGTGACAGGCAATATATTTTTTGGCAAGTGGTCATTTTTAATTACTTGGCAAGTGGTTGTTTTCAATTAATTGTAATGTTTTTGTATTTCTGTTTATCATTTTGAGTTAATTGTTATGTATTTGTAGGGTTTGTTTTTATTTAATTTTAGGATTGTTTAGGCGTTTGATTTCTCTTATTGTTGTGTTGTTTAGGCTTTTGATTTATGTTATCCTTCTGGTGTTTAGCCTTTTGATTTCTTTTATTCTTCTGGTGGTTTGGCTTTTAATTTCTTTTATTCTTCTGGTGTTTGTTGTGTTTCTGCTATCAGAGGTCAAGGTTGGGGAGGAAGACAAAAACGGCCTTCATCCTGGCAAGGCTAAGTAAAAGTTTTATTTACTTTATGCTGGCTGGATAATGTTTTATTTTGAATGGACAAATGAGCTATTATCCATATCTGGATAATAGAAATGTTGCCCATAACTGTACTGTATGTGTTGGGGGGTTGTTGGTGGTAGAGGAGGGGGGTTGTAGGGTTGTTTTTTTTTTTTAATGTTTATTGGGGGTATAGGGATTGTGTGAAGGGGGTAGTTGACCCAAGGGTGGGTGGTTAGGCCTACCAGGTGGGTAGTGGGAATGGTTAACCCCTTCATTGGCATAGCGGTTCCCACCGCTATGGTAGTGAAGGAGTTAACCACTCCCGCAACCTTCCCGGAAGGCCTAACCACCCACCCTGGGGCAACTACCCTCTTCATCCACCCTCTCTGCCCCGAATAAACAGGTTTACCTCTTCATTGCCTTAGAGGCTAAACGCTAAGGTAATGAAGCTGTTTTTATTACAATGTACATACTAACATGCTGGAGCAGGGGTCTCCAGAGCAGAACCGTATTGATTTCAGGTCCAGGTCCTGTTATGGGGTGCCGTATCCCCATACAATGTTTAAATATCCCGCGTCACGTGACCGGGACATTTAAATGCATAGGAGATACCAGCTCCCCACACTGGGGCCTCAGGAAGCACGGGTCCCAGGACCTGAAATCATCGAGGTTCTTCTCTGGAGAACCCCTGCTCCCTCACACTAGTATTCAAATTTAAATAAAAACAGTGCGATCACCTGTAAGAGCTGTGCAGGGAGAGGCGGCTCTCTCTGTGCAGCTGAAACTGCAGCCAGATCATATGGGGTGTAAGAGGAAAGGTGGTAAAATTGTAGAGGGAAGTATATACCTCCTACTTTGGCAAACTATACCTGCCCCTACTAAGGATTAAATATCCATGGGAGGTTCTTCAAGCACAGCCAGGTGCAGATCATCTGACCTTAATTAATAGAGTTGAAGAAAGTCCAAGCTGGATCAGTACTCCCCTCTCCCCTATTCCAGCTACAGTAAGAAGACTG